>NW_015624828.1:204409-232050 GCF_001515625.1 Sinocyclocheilus rhinocerous | reverse complement strand
ACTTTCTTCCATTGCGTATGTTTATCTACGGCGCTGAGAGGAGAACGATCACATGAGCTCTACCGTCTTCTTTCCTATTGGCTGTCGCTCCCGAAAGTCGCTCTTCATTTGCATAAAGTTGAAGGATTCTGAACTTTGTCGCGTCGCTGGACACGCCCAATCTGGTCGCCAACGGCCACTGTCGCTCGTGTCGCCGGAAATCGCCAGCTCTCCATTGAAATGAATGGGATTGTGTCGCTTTGCTGTTGCGTGTTCCTTGTAGTGTGAACGGGGCTTTAGGAGTCATTCTTGTCTACATCTGCTCCGGCGGTGAAACAATGACAGACTGATGACAGCTCACTCAGGGCGGGTTTATCATTTTAGGGTGGTTGTGTACACACACTGCCAACACACATTTCAGTTCAAACCACTTGTAAAAGTGCATGTAGCATTATATGACCCCTTTAATAACCAAAATAAATTTTCATTCACTGGATCGTTTCCTTTAGCTAGTTAGCATTGTTCAACACTGTGCCTGAAAGGTCTTTTCTGTGATATTAATAATATAACTTTCTAATTGTTGTGTAATGAATTTCCTTTTTACATGGTCATATTAGAATGTTATCTTCTTAAGTGATTTGCTTTCTTTAGTGATACTGTACTGTCCTAAACCTTCTAGTCTGAGGGAAATTGTTTTATTTGAAATTTTAATAGTCTAGCTACTAGTGGAAAATGTCATTTGGAACAGTTTAGCCCAGTGAAGTCAGATTTTATTTTTCAAAACTGGAAAAACTTAGCATTAGTACTAAGGTTTAGGATATTGTATTTATAACTTGCGGTTTATTAAAACAATAGGCGTCTATGGAATGTCCTCATTTAAATAGCTCAGTAAACATTGGTGTGTGTCAGGTTCCCTACATTTTAGGCATCAGATTTCCCTACAAGAATCGTAAAACCTGAAATCACTTACACTGTGGGACCAGCCAACAGGTCCAATGTGTTTTTTCTTAATAAACATACAAAATAATGACTTGATGATCATTCAGAACGGGTTTGGCTTAAGGTTTGAAGATAGAAATATCATGAGGTCACTCAGGTCAGTATAAAAATATAGATGTCAGTGGAAAATCCCTACCATGATAGAAAAACGTGCGTGTTTGTGTGATTTGTTTCTGGCAGGATTCGGATTTAGCCCACTTTATGACCACTGTAATGACAATTACAAATATAACATCTCTGCTGTAAAAGTGATAGTCTACCAGGCAAAGTGTGTGTGTGTGTGTGTGTGTGTGCAATCTGTTGCTGCCTAGTGAAGCCAGTGATATTTAGTGTGTGTGCTGGGTTCCTGTGACCCTCTGTTTCACAATGAATAATTTAACATCATTGCATATGGCATATGTCAGTCTGACACATTCTCATTTCTATTTAAAACACACATGCACACACACATACTCACAAATATGTGACAAACCTAATGCACTCATGTTCACACACGCAAAGCGCATCCATCCAGTGAGTCATTCTTGCAGCTGTCCGCACACCGTCCACACCTCCCACGAATAAGAGTCCGCTCGACACCTGAAACATAGACAGGAAAACGAGAGTAAAGTAGGGAAAAAAAGATGAGAGGAGTGGGAGGCTTATATAAAGGTTCTGACACCGTACTGTACTGTGAAAGTCAATGCCACGACGATTTGTGTGTGTGTTTTTGTCTGCTTTTAGTATCTTCATGAACTTACCCAGACTCTAAAGCAAGTAAAAATCAATACAGACATATACTGTATGTGTGTTTTATCATAATCTCTAATTCTATATTGTGCTTAATAGCATTTTGCAGTGAAAATGATTGTGATGGAAATAAAAAATAGTCTGTACACAAGTGATTTTCACAGTCTGTACACGTTTTGTCATGTCATATTTCATCTTAAGCTCTTCATTGAAACTTTTGTCACCTTGGTAACACTAACTTTTGATAACACTTTATTGATTGCTTATTTGTTAATCGTGATGGGAGTAACACGTGTAATTTAATGTAAAAATTGGTATTATTAATTTTATATATCAAAAGTATTGAGTATTCTTTTCTGTTTAAATTATCATCGTTTTTTTATTTTAATAATTAAATTAAAAATTCATATTCACTTGTACCTTTTGATGAATTTTAATGGGTAAACAGTAAAAACTATACATATGAAAAGCAAAAGAATTTTATAAATAGCATAAATAAATGATGAAGGCGTGAAGAAAAAGTTTCTATGATTATTGTAATGTGACCGTAAAAAATAAATAAATAAATGAATTAAAAAAATAATAATAATTTAATTAAACGTCAATTTTAATAAGAATCAACCCCTGGGACAAACAAGTTCTTGTAGTTGAGGACACACCAGTGTCTCGAATGTTTGTTTACATCCTTGCACATACACAAACTGTAAGAATCATGCGAAGCTCATCTCCTTTGATTCAGCTGCTCTAAATATTTGCTTCTTTCTGTTTTGCTACTCTCATATTCTTAGAAACTCTTTTCTCGTGTTTGTACTGTACCTTCTGCTCTCTTTCATTTCCTCCCACACTGTTCCTGCCCTCTCCTTCAACCTGTTCTTCATTCACAAATTGTTTGCATGTCGTACAATAACTCACTGTGTGGTCATTTGTGCCAGTTCTCTTTTGGCCTGGTGGAAGAAGAGATGTAAAATTGTTATTGTGTTTGGTTTTAGATAAGAAATACTAATTAAAAAAAGTGCTTTTTCAAACACTGTGCCAAAGGCTGTTAACACAGATTCACCCTCCGTCCCTGCCTCCCTCTCACTCCCCCTCTCTGTTCTCTGGCAGGGCTCAGCAGACTCCTACACCAGTCGTCCTTCAGACTCTGACGTGTCTCTGGAGGAGGACCCCGAGGCTCTCAGGAAAGAAGCCGATAGACAAGCTCTTGCCACTCTAGAGAAGGCTAAGGTGTCTTACTTTTTCATGTTCTTTCATGTTCTGTTCCAGTTTCTCTCTATCGATTTCTCATTGGTCTATTATTCAGACTCTTCTATGAGTGAAGATAATAGACTTGATTGTAGAAAGAACATAATTTTGAGACGCCCCTATTTCCTTTTGGAAATAGTAGTACTTTATTAATGTTACTACACAAGACATCAATAAAGTGAAAATTTATGTTAAAGTTACATTTTTGTTTTAGCATAGAATTTAGAATTCAGTATCCAATATTATTCTATATAATAATATGTTAAAGTTACATTTTTGTTTTAGCATAGAATTTAGAATTCAGTATCCAATATTATTCTATATAATAATAGAATAATATATTCTATATATATATATATATATATATATATATATACTCTATGGAACATTAATTTATTACAAATGGTTATTTTGTGGTCCCACACCAATAAGTTTCCATCTCAGTCATGGAGAAACACCTGGGTAAATGATTTTGTCACACTTAATCAGATGTGTTGACTGAGGCTTGCCGCACTTGCTACTCCACTGGGATATGAGTTCAGAAGCATCATGCCGTTCAGCAGTATTATTCCATCCTCTTGACCAGGGGTCTTCAACCCTGCTCCTGGGCACCCACCGTCTTGCAGAGTTCAGCTCCAACCCTCATCAAACACACCTGAACCAGCTAATTAAGCTTTTCATGATCACTTGAAAATACACAGGCAGGTGTGCTGAAGCAGGTTGGAAATAAACTTTGCAGGATGGTGGGTCCCCAGGAGCAGGATTGAAGACCTCTGCTCTTGACTATATATAAGATCACTTCCATATGTTAGCTGTAAAACTGATCATATGACCACTGTCCTTCCTTTATCTCTATAGAGTTTTTCACTGGAGCTCTCTTTCTTTTCTAACAGTTCTCTCTGTTTTAATCCTCTCCATTTATCTCTCTCATCCCCTTTCCCTCTGAAGACCAAGCCTGTAGCGTTTGCGGTGAGGACTAATGTTGGCTATAACCCAGGCCCTAATGATGATGTGCCGGTTCAGGGCATGGCTATCTCTTTCGAATCCAAAGACTTCCTGCACATCAAAGAGGTCAGACAGCCATATTTTCCCTTCAAAGGTGTCGTAAGCAATTTAACATTTACCGGTAAAATGACAGACATCACTGAAATAAATGACATCTACTTTGGCAACCGCAAAAACACTGCTGAAATATCTGAAATTGCTTACAGCACTATTTGATGTATAATTTAATCCTTCAACAATATATCGATCTTCAGTATAATTATATGCATGTAATAATATGGACGGTAACTGTACCTTTGGCTTACATGATTCAAAAGCTGTGTGTTCATGTGTTTGTATGTTTGTGTGTTTTTCTGTTAACAGAAGTATAATAATGACTGGTGGATTGGGCGTTTGGTGAAGGAGGGATGTGAGGTGGGGTTTATCCCCAGTCCAGTGAAGCTTGAGAGCACCCGTCAATTACAAGAACAGAGATTGAGACAGAACCGCCTTAGCTCCAGGTAACAGCCAATCACTTGAGCCTATATCTGTTTTTTTCTGTATGCTGTAGCACTTATGCTGTTGTTGCTGTGTGAACAGACATGTACTCCATGCATCACTAGCTACTCCACTGTTCAAAAGTTGGGGGACAGTCATGATTGTTTTTGAAAGAAATTAATAGTTTTATTCAGCAAAAATGCATTAAATGGATTAAAAGTTAGTAAAGACATTTGTAATGTTACATAAGATTTCTGTTTCAAATAAATGCTGTTCTTTTGAAATTTCTATTAATCAAAGAATCCTAAAAAAAAATGCATCACAGTTTCCATATAAGTTTTAAGCAGCACAAGAATAAATTACATTCTGTTTTTAATGTGTTTTTGATCAAATAAATGCAGCCTTGGTGAGTATTAGAGACATCTTTCAAAAATATGTAAACAATATTTACAGACCAGAAACTTTTGAAAGGTGATGTATGTAGCCACTAACCATATTGTTGTATGTTTTAAGTACTTTCCATTGGTCTCTCTATCTATTTCTAGTAAGTCCGGTGGAAGCTCTAGTCTGGATGTTGCCACAGGTGCCCGGAGGCCCACTCCACCTGGAACAGGTATGATCAGACAGTAATGCTGTCAGTTTTTTGGTTCTGTTGTGATGGGTTATGACATCCCTGTGCCTCTAAACCCACACATATACAGAACATAAACCCATTACTTTCACACTGGGTAATCATTGAACACAGTGACAGTTAGAATGCCCCTTTAGGATCCCCTCTGCCGTCTTCTCTTCCCTCTTAACACTCATTCTTCTAGTCTTTATCTGTTGTTTTATCAGTTCTTCCTTTTCTCTTTGTCATCATCATCTGTAATTGTAGTTTCAAATCTTTCTCACATTGAGCTACCTGTGGTTTATGCGCTCTGTCATAGCTGTGCCAACTCGGGGAGTTTGATTAATTTGTAATCAGGGGCATTTTCTCAGGAGGCAAATGAGGTCCTCAGTAAAATTGAATGAAAAATAATAAAAGTACAAAAAACAAAAACAGTACCCAAAAATAAAAGAAAATGAGCAAAATATGAGTGTACAAATAATTCAGGTTGCTAAAATAACATTGTACACCAGCAGATACCTTTTTAAACTTATTTAACTATAGATGTCACCGCTTCTGGTGACGTTTGGTCAAGTATAAAACCAAATAAACCAATTTTGGGTCAAGTATAAAACCAATTTTGATTGATACTTGACACTGTAAAAAATATCCTGTTAAATATACAGTAAAATATGGCAGCTGTGGTTGCCAGAAATTCACTGTAAAATATAATCAACCTAAAACTTACTTGTATATTACATTAAATATATATTAATTTACCAATCTACTAAAATCTGTGTTGTACCTTGAAATGTACTGGTAAAGCAGAAAGCCACATGATGAATCAGAATTCTTTGTAAGTGGCCTATCTATAGAAAGTATGTTCATCGCAAGTAGTACATAAATTATGATAAAATAATGCAATAAATAATGTACAAAACAAGAATAAACAAAATTATTTATATAAAATCTAATCCTGTTGTGTCACCCAGGGATGACTTGAAAGGTCCTTTTACTATTTTTCACCCTAAATTATATGGTATTTCATGGTTTTTATCTGCAAAAAAAAATAAAAAATAGATTTAACAGTAAAATTTTGTTAAACTATTTACAGTTTCTCACAGTATAAATATGAGGTAACTTGCATGTAACTGCAATTACTGTAGTTGACATGTTTTTACTGTAGCTTTTTTCTGTGAAAATTACAAAAATGTTATGTATATTGTTGTATATTATTGTTATCGTTTTGGAATCAATGTAAAAACTTGACTTTCATGTGGATTATTTAAAAAAATAAACAATTAAATGAAAAAAAAAGTATAATATTGTTTGCTTGTTGTTAGTATAGGGTAAATGATATTCCTTTAACCCATAAACCATAAACGTCAAATGAAACTGGAACATGAATTTAAAATTAATTTAAAAACCCAAACTCAGAGAAGGGACTTGACACTATACCACTTGTTTGTATTTCTTGAAAAGGTCATTTCTTTTTTAATTTTGCTTGTCCTTTTTAAAACACCTTCTGTGTTCTCATTACCTTTCTGACTCGGTGAAGTCTGTACATCATGCTGCTGTTCTTCCTCTCTTCCTCCTCTCTCATTTTCTGTCCATTACCCTTGTTTCCCTGTTCTTTCACCCTGATTTCCTTCTCTATTTCTCTCTTCCATCCCCCATCCTCTCTTTCATTAAAACCCATCCACCTCCCAATTGGTCCCCTAGCTGACTTGTCCTCTGGACTTTATGACGATTCGGATTCGGATGTTGAGGAGGTGGAGCCTGCCAACACCCGTGACCAAAAGGGTGTGGGCGGAAGTGTCACCTCCCCTCAAGGCAACCTGTCCCGCCTCCCTTTCTTTAAGAAGGTAACCCTGGTGATAACCCCAGAATGCATCAATAGACAGCCTCCTTCAGATGTGACTAATAATCAGACTCGTTCCTAACCAAGCAACTTCTGTGTCTTTGAAACATTAGGGTCTTTCCTGTTAGAGTCTTTGCTGTTTGTGTGTTTGTTTGGTAAAAATTCACATCCAAGGGATTAAGTGAATGCATTATTACAGGTATAGTCCAGCCAAAATTAAAATTCTTCATCATTTACTCACCCTGTATGATTATACATTTTCAATTGTATAATCATACAACCAATAGCAGACTGCAGAAATTAATAAAACAAAATAATTAAGAATGAATATATACATCTTATATATAAGATATTAGGAAGAATGCTCTGCAAATAACAAAAACAACACAAAAGTACTACACCAGTTATAATATTTCAAGTCTGTTGAAGCCATATGATTAAAAGACTTGATATATAGTGCATAAGTCATATGGACTACTTTTATGGTGCTGTTTGTCATTTTCTCACATCCTTTTGTGTTTCTTGGATGAGAGTAAAGGCCTGTTCACACCAAGGACTAAAACTATAAAGATAACTATATTAGTCCACACCAACGGACGTTATCGTCTGTTTATTCCAAGCACACGCTCGTCTGCCACTTTAAATTCTCGAGCTCGATAGTTCTAAAAATCGTTCTCAATATTAAAGAATAGCAGAGTCCACACCACAGCTATAACAATAAAGGCACAGAGAAACTATATCGTTGGAATCACTTTCAGAATTATTTTTTCCAGCTGATGAACGATAAAATCATTGACAGCCAATCAGAATCAATCCTGCTATAACAAGCTCGAGAATTTAAAGCGACAGACGAGCGTGCGCTTGGAACAAACAGACGAGATATCGTTCACTGGTGTGGACGCTAATAAAGTTATTGTTCTTGGTGTGAACGGGCCTTAAGTCATACATGTTTGGAATGACATGAGGGTGAATAAATAATGACAGAATGTGTATTCTTGGGTGAATCTAGACTCACAAATCCAGTAATTTGAATTAAGCCTCATGAGACTGTGTTCATGCTAGGAGAATTTTACTACACATCAACCTGGATGATTAATCAGGAAAGTTTATCTAATACCTTAGTGGTTCCATCTTTTCTTCATTTGGCCACCTCTGATTTGTTGATTCATTCTCTCCCAGCATCCTAAATGTATTAACAATTTGTCACTAACAAGCTTCTGTTTGTTTGCTTGCTTGTCCTCTCTCTCCTGCTGCGGGTGTGTGTGTGTGTGGAATGATAGGTGGGCCTGCCAAACAGAAACAGAAATCGGTGAGTCATAGCAACAGCAAACTTTCTGTTTCGTATTTCTCTTTTTTGTGCTTGTTATGAAGATATCGGAGTCTTAAGGCTATCGTCATCATGTCCTTATATCAGCTGAGCATGTGAATGTATTTCAGAAAAGGCAAATAAAGTTGTTCTATGCTAGTTTGCTTCTCTAAAGGATTGAATGTGAATTGTTGTGGCATATAGACAGGATTTCTGTATATTTCCAGTCCTGTTTACAAAAAGTTGTTCAGAGAGGGAAAAATCTGTCAGGGTTTATTAGCTCTACAGGACATGCACATCTCATTCAGATTGAATTAAGAAATGAATGAATCCGGCCCATGTGTCCACCCACATGGGTGGACACATGGGGAGTCTGCCATCCTCTTGCACATGCACACAAGATGAGGCAGAAACACCCTGACAGGTTTCCAAGGTTTCCGTTTCCATTATGGGTCTGTGACATAGAGAGTAGCCCACGCTTGTTACTGCTGTCACAGTGGCTACCGTCACACAATCACACATGCACAGACGCCCGACTGGGTGAATTGGAGTTGAAAATGATGACAGTAGATTGTAGATGTTCCGGTTGTTAACTATGTTAACCCATCTGAAGCTTTTGGTCATTCATGTATTATATAAAGGGGCCAGAGGAGTGCGAGGAATTGGGAATCAATTGAGCAAAAGATCTCTGTCTCTATTTTTCTCACACACACACACACACACACACTTCATGGAGTGTAGGACCCTCAGCAGAACATGAAGCTGTCTTATCTTAGATAAGCTAAGCATCCAAAAAAAAAAAAAAAAGATTTTGAATAAAGCAAAATAATTTAATTGACTGGCGTTTTATTCAGTTTCTTACAAATGTGCATTACACAAATGCATGTAATGTATAAAGATATATTTTATTAGAAATGTATATTTCATATGCCAAGCAAGTGAAATGAGGAGCCATTCACATGATATGGAAGTAAACATACAGTATATGAATTCTAAAGCCAATTGTTTCATGTCTATTGAATGACTTGTTCATCCACCACACTAATGTCTTTGTTTAAAAAAAAAAAACAGTTATTAAATGGTTAATTTATTTTATTAATTAAACCGTCTATTTTATTATAAAAAAAATTTTTTTTAATATTGACAGCCATAACTTCTATTATATTAACTTGTAATATTTGTATAATTACATTAATATAAAGTAATTTTAAATTAAATTCATAAATTAACATTATATATAAAGACTATTTTAGCAATATATTAGCAAGATATTGACTGTGTATATAAGCATACTTTTTTTTTTTAAAGTACATGACTGAAATGATAAGAAATCAGGTTTGATCAATATTATTTACACTAAATTCAGTTATTAGCCTATATTTAAAAAAATATATAAATTTATCATCTTCTCAGAAAATTCCTTCATTGACTGCCACTGCTAAGAATATCAGAGAGTTAGAGAGGGAAAACAAAGAAGAAAGTGGTTAAAAAAAACGCTTTGAAACAAAAGTTGGCGAAAGAAAAAGACCCTTTAACACATGGGTGTGAATTCTGTTTTTAAATCCAGATGTTTTAGGTCAGTTTTGGCAAACATATATATAAATCATGATTTCACTGAGGAGGTTTTATTTTGTGTGTGAACTTTCAGATGGAACATGTTCCTCCTTACGATGTGGTGCCTTCCATGAGACCCATTATTTTGGTGGGACCATCTCTTAAAGGCTATGAGGCAAGATAATATATCTCTCTCAAAATGTCAGTTTAAATTTTTAGTCATGTTGTTCATGTTGCTCAGTTGTGTGTGTGTTACGTTGCAGGTGACAGATATGATGCAGAAAGCTCTCTTTGATTTTCTAAAACACAAATTTGAAGGCAGGTGGGTACCAAAATATGCATGACGTGGTCATAATAAAGATCTACAGTAAAAAAAGAAAATAGTTCCTTTTTCATCATTTTGAAATTTGGCGAGATTTATGTTGTCAAAGATGCTGTCAATATTAATGGCAAAGATCTGTGTAGATTGTTAATGCTGAAAATATCACAATACACTCATGCTATAATTGGCATACCATGGTTATGGGTTGTTGTTTGTTCCAGAATATCCATCACCAGGGTGACAGCAGACATCTCACTTGCCAAACGTTCTGTCCTAAACAACCCCAGCAAACACACGATCATCGAGCGCTCCAGCACCAGATCCAGTCTGGGTATGAAACGCACAGTGCACACAAATGTGTAACTGCTACTCAGTGAGCTCCCTCATGTGGTCATAAAGCAAGAGCAGGCTGAACATGTGGTTTAGCAACACGCTGAATGACCAAAACAACAAATGTTTTGGATTCGTGTTAGTCCAGGCACTTAAGAACAAAGCTCATTTCAAAATACAGAACTATTCACATAGAGAGCAAAACAAATAGCCAGTTTGTTGGGATGAATGAAATGCAAATGAATTCTGATTTTATAGCTGCTATAGAGGAAAAAAAGAAAGTGGCTCAAGTGTTTACAACCAGTCAGAAAAAGTCGTACAAAGAAATGATTTGACTTTTTGGCAAATATGCACTCTCTGTGTGAGTAGGCCGTTAGTCTACTTTTGGATGGTTGAAAAATTAGTTTGTCAAGCCCTGTCAGTTTTCACTAGGGTACACTAGTACACATTCTCTCTGTTTCCTGAACATTTTTCTTAGTGTTTCCTCCTCTTGCTCTGTTATGTCATGTCTGATCTGTCTTTTTTCTCTTTTTCATCTTGCTCTCTCCTGCCACTCTTTCCCACCACACATTTCCTTCCTCTCTCTTTCTCTTCACCTCAGACATACTGGGTATGTATCCTATCATCCTACCCTTTTCCCCTTTTCATTCATGTCCCCATCCATTCATCTAACTCTCCATCCATCTGTCCCTGTACTTAACCCTCTACCTTGAGTTTGGAGTCAACAGTCTTAACTTGTTGGCACAGTTGTGGTGTTATTAACTATAAAAAAAGAACACTAACATTTTTCAGTAGGTAAACTGTTTTGAGAACAGTGTAGCTTTTACAATAACAAGCTATTGTTGCCAACAAATGGCGGTGTAGAGTAGTGGTGTCATTTTTTTCTCATTATATTGCACACACAGCCTTAAAATTGAACAACCTGAGATAACATTCACAGTAGGTATTCTCTCTCTCAAGTCATATTATTCAAGACTGACATCTTGTGTTATGATGATAGGCTAAAAAAAAATAGGACATGCCTGTGTTGATATTGTAACACTGCATGATTAAAAATAGTATCATACGAGAATAGCAAGGAATTAAACTTGGATTTTTTTGCTGTAATAGTTTGTAAAATTGTTACATTTTGGAAGGATGTAAAATGTAAGGGGCAGTGCATATATACACACACTAGCGTTTACAAGTTTACAGTCCGTATATGTTTTTTTTGTTTTGTTGGTTTTTGAAAGAAATAAAAAAATTTATTCAGCAAAGATGCATTAAATTAATCAAAAGTGACAGTATTCTGAACTTTCTATTCATCATAGTATCCTGAAAAAAACATTGTGGTTTCCACAAAATATTAGGCAGCCCAACTGTTTTCAACTGTGATACTAATAAGAAATGTTTCTTCAGCACAAATCAGCATATTAGTATGATTTCTGAAGAATCATGTGACACTGAAGACTGGATTAATGCTGAAAATTCAGCTTTACCTTCACATTAATAAATTACATTTTAAAATATATTACAATAAACTGTTAAATTGTAATAATATTTCACATTGTTACTGTTTTACTGTATTTTTAATCAAATAAATGCAGTTTTTTGTAAACAAAGGATAATTCATTCAAAAACATTAGTGTATATGTAAATGAAATGATGGATTCTGGATAACATTTGACCAGAACAGTATATGTGCAGTTTGTGTGCAGAGTGTTCAGATTGCGCTGTACTCTCTGAGGAATCCACATGTTCCTCATGGTGTACACACTTAGGGACCAGTTATCACAATATTTTCATTCTGTCCTATTAATTAAGGTGTTTTGTAGTTAGGTTGTTAGTAGTACTTAGTTTGGTGTGTGTTTATGTTTTAAAGTGTTAAAGATGCTGTCACCCTAATTGAGATCTTCATTGTTTTGTTCGGGAAAACATTGTTCTGATTTCATAATAGTAAAATGTGTAATATGTTAGTTTAAAAGATTTTGCCGCTTAAATAGCGGATCAATGCAGAAAGCTGCACATAGCGTGTAACCGGCCTTCTGGAAACTACAGTCATACTATTCAGGGTTCCATTTACTTAGAGTTAAATGGAACTAAACTAGCACGTGTACACACTCACACGTGCATATATTTGAGCAGACCATAATAGCCCGCACATGCACGATATAAACTAACATAGGTTTGAGTATGAAATAAAATTGTAAGGTAAGTCTTCCTGATATTCATCTTGTTTATTAAAATTTGAGGTGTGTTTGTGTGTGTTTTCAGTATTTTCTGCTATACACTGCAAAAATTTAGTGACATGTATGGCAAAATTAAATGGAAAAAAAGCTAGACAAAATACACTCATATTCCAGATACGTTCTCTGAAAACTTATTGATAACAATGTGGTTTCTCCAGTTATTTTATGATCCTTTCAGGATGTTTTGATATTTTTACTAGAAAACGAGACAAGATACAAATTAACAATATTAATTTTGCAGTGTATAAATGAACTTTCTGTGCTTAGATGTAGTTATGAATGTATATGTATTTTATATTCATGAATTGTCATATTCATATTCCTTTTTTTTTTTCCATCTGGCAGCTGAGGTACAGAGTGAAATCGAGAGAATCTTTGAGCTGGCCCGGACACTCCAGTTAGTGGCTCTGGATGCCGACACAATCAACCATCCATCTCAATTGGCCAAGACGTCACTGGCACCTATCATAGTCTACATCAAGATTGCCTCTCCAAAGGTTTATATATATTAGCTGAATATACAGATTGCCGTTCAAATGTTTGTGGTCGATGAGGTTTTTGTAATGTTTTTGAAAAAAATCTCTTATGCTCACAATGGCTGCATTTAAAAAAAAAAATACAGACATTTAGTTAAATATTATTACAGTTCAAATAAGTGTTTTCTATTTGAATATATTTTACAATGTAATTTATTCCTGTGATAGTAAAGCTGAAGTTTCAGCCGCCATTACTCCAGTCTTTGTCTCCAGTCTCCAGTCATGATCCTTTATTTTTGTGGAACCTGTGATATATTTTTTTCTCTTTTGTTACGTTATAAATGTATTCACTGCCACTTTTAATCAATTAAATTTCAATAAAGCATCCTTGCTGTATAAAAGTATTAATTTCTTTAAAAGAAAAACTTACTGACCACAAAAATTTTGAACAGTAGTGTATGACAGCTCAAATTGGTTTCAATACATCTGCCTCAGAGAGATGCTTTTTTTTTTTTTTAAGATTTCAGTGTGTACATCATAATGTATTTGAACATGTTTATTGGGCGTATATTTGTGTTTCTGTGTCTCCCTCGCTATCAGGTGTTGCAGAGGCTGATAAAGTCCAGGGGTAAATCTCAGGCCAAACATCTCAATGTCCAAATGGTGGCAGCTGATAAACTTGCACAGTGTCCTCCAGTGAGTATATGACTTTTGATTTCTGCTGATTTACATTTTTAAAATTTGTTTTTGGATTTTTTATTTTTTTTTAAGCAATATGTGTATGTGTGTGTGTGTGTGTGTGTGTGTGTGTGTGTGTGTATATATGATTTAAAAATAAAAACAACTTATATGATAACAAAGATAAAAAAAAATCTTGGTCAATATTTTTGTTAATAATTTTTCCGGAAGAAGGTTGCAATATGAGATGCTTTTTAACTCCAAAAATGACTGATCTAATTTAGATGATCTAATCTGATCTAATCTAGCCCAACATTTTTGAATCATCACCAAACACGTTGAAATCAGCTTTATTTATTGTGTGATGTGTTTGATATGGCCACTAGAGGGCGCTAATGATTAATATTTTTTTACATTACTGCATGGTGTGAGTATTTATGTCTGCAGTTTCAGATACATTTCACTTTCTAATGTTTTTGAAAATCTAAAAGGTATTTTAAGGCATTTTTAAAGTAAAGCAAGAGAATTAATTATTGCATACTAAAATTGCATTTTATGAAATGTAGAGATTGCGCTTAGAAATCAGAGGTAACTAACTGCAACTGTAGTTTCTCCATAGCAATAGTCATAGCTTTGTGCAACGACACAAAGCATAAGAGTATTATGAGCCTTTTCCTATAATAGCATGAGTAAAGAATGTATTTTATGTATGCCATTTGTTATTCAGGTTATAGTATTGCTTGGAACGTGTTGAAATAACTTGTAAGGTAAAAAGCTGACCTCTAACCTTTGTATTAACATGCCGCTTGCTCTGTTTTGTGTGTCTGCATGTGCATTGGCCTGTTGTGGTGTGTTTTGGGGTTGCTGTAGGGGCCATTCCTGGTGCATGGAGAACAGAAGAGGGAAGGGCCTGAACGTGGCAGTCTCCAAGACTACCAGAGCGACCTGGGTGGCAAGCAGCCGCTGCGCTCTTCACACAGCCAGTTGCAAACAGGTGGACGAGGTCTGTCGCAGCAGGACACTTTCGATTCCGAGACCCAGGGCAGCCGGGATTCCGCCTACACTGACGACATGGAGACGGACCCATACGAGGAGCCGGACCCGTGTCGCTCATACCGTCTAAACTCTGCCCACCACGCTCCTCGCCAGGCCTCCTGGGAGGATGAAGGGGCGGAGCCTGACCAGGAGAACCTCAACATGGTCCCACCACCAGCCAATCAGCACCAGCGTGGACGAGGCAAGCTGAGGGAGCGCTACTCTCAAGATGCAGAAGGTGGCGGGGTGACGACGGGCCGTAACCATAACCAGGAGGAGTGGAGCAGAGATGTGTATATTCGCTAGAGCAGGTTTACCTGAGATGAGGGTGAGGAGTTGTTTAGAATGGCACTAAATAGAATCTCTATAGTTGGATCTGTTTACAACCCAGAGAAACACACAATTATTGACAAACGCTGTACAGCTAACACTCACAACATTCGCATAAGGCTAACAAATCATTACATAAGTCCTCTTTTTCTCGGACAGGCTTTCTTCTTGGCCAGGATTTCTAAAGGCTGGAATACACTACATAACTTTTCAAATCTGAACAGCTCAAACTATCAAATATGTTTGATATCCTCTGACTGGATGGAATGATAGTCTGAAGCCAAAAAAGTCTGTGTCCATCATGCACTACGCGATTTATTAAGAAATCCATCAACTCAAATCTGCAGGCTGGCTCTGACTTTAGAAATCCTGGCCAGGACATGTCTGGGAAAATAAAGACACATGTTCACACTACTTTACTTTAGTTTAAATCTGGTTTTTTTTGTTTTGTTTTTTGAGGAGAATAAGCAGGAGAATCTTTCTTCATTTCTATTTTACTTTTGTATAGTACTGCATGACTCCTAATCATTATAAGGTTAGTAACTGTTCTTGCTGAGCATTAAACATGATTCAGAATGTATAACCAAAATTTTGCAAACATATTTGTGCGTCCGTATGGTTCGGTGGTTGGGTACGTGTGTGTGCATTCTCTGTAGTCTTAAACAAGGTCTTTCTGATACACAGTAGTCTTGGGAGTGATCCACCAATTAGTTTTCCCAGACTACACTACTGCGGAGCGTGTTTTTGTTTCGTATTTTATTCTATTTATTTTATTTATTGAGTCTCAAAAGTTCTATCCAGATTTTAGCCTGCTAAAACCTTTACCGAGCTCCATCGCTGCTGTGTACTCCTCCAATCCAAAAGGGGTGCTGTGGTGCTCACCTGCTATAGTTTATTAGGGCTAAAATGCACTAACATGCATCAACAGATGAGATGTTAGTCCAGATCTGCTAGAAGTTCTAAAAGGCTAATATGCAAATATAAATAAGACAATTAAGAGGGTCAAATTTTAAAACTAAAAGCCCAAAATGTCTGAGTTCACTGCTAAAGTCAAACACAAATAGCTTTGTGTTGATTGTAACCGGCTCTGTCCCGTCTTCTGTGCCTGCTCAAGGGCTTTTAGCATTTGTGCCGCTAGTGTACCACTGCCATTGGAAACATATTCTGCCTTATTCGCACGTCAGTCACACGGGCCAACCAATCACGAGTGCCGTAATCTTTCATCAGGCCACTCCCACCATAAACATGATGGGTTGTCTTAACTCAGTGCAACGCAGTTGTTGATGTCGTGTGTGATAGTAGTCTACACTGCCATTTTACCTTGTTTTCATAGCGACATGTTAGCACTGCTGGCCATTTTAAGATTAAACAAGGTGTTTATTGCAAGACAGTTTAAGGATTCACTTCACAGGCTGAGAAGCTGAATACAAACTCAACACTGACATGCATTCACACATCCTACTGCCAAACTCATGCTAATGCTACTGCTTTTTGTGGTGTTATCTCTGTGGCCAATTTCTAAGCCAGGACTGTATGTGTGTGTGTATGAAATGGGAGAAAATCTGGAGTCTTTACTCTTTTATGTAACCCAGAGCATTGGTGAAAGTCTTTGAGCCTCTTTTTACCCTCACCTGTGTGAAAAGATCATCATGATGAAATTCGCTAAATATACAAGTAGATAGCTTACTAAATAATGTTATTGTTGCATTATCGCAATTGTTTCAAAATATAAGGAAAACAAATGTATTCTTTGGTGCCTGACTGTAGCGCCATTTTACTTTTTGTTTTTAATCTGTGGATAAATTCATATTTTAATTAAAAATTTTAATCCAGATCAACTGTTTTCCGTGTCATTGTTACCTTCACATCATTTAGTTTCCTACAAAATGGATGCAATATATCAGTGGTTCTCAACCAGGAGGCCTCAGTGAACATCCAATTTGGTAAAAATGTATAAATCAATATTAATATTATTATAATAAAATGATCAATCTCTAATTCAAATTGAAATGCTAAAAAAATGTAAGTTGAAATCAAATTTATTTTTATTTTCCCTCAATAACTTTTGGTTTTATTGAAGAACATACAGTTCTTGAATCCAGAATATAACTTGTAGAATCATCAAATGAATAATGATTCCATAATTTAGTATACTAAATAAAATATGCCAAAAAATATAATGTTAAATTAACAAATTAATTAAATAATTAATAAAACCATTAGCCACATTAATACATTTAATATATTAATAAAAAGTATGAAAATAAGCAGCTTTGTCTTAAATACTTTAGAAACACCAGAAGTATCTTAGTGGAAATTGGGGGAGACCTTTGAATATCATGTTGGAGCCTTTGAGTCAAAAAGGCTGAGAACCATCGGTATAGATCCACTAGGGACTTGTGGGAAACATGAGAAGAAGGGATCACAAAGTGAAGTGATAAATAGAAGGGAAAGAGGTAATGGTGTGAAGTGATGGGGGTGGACAGGGTGAGAAAGAATATCTGGTGGTGGGGGGTCAGGAAGAGCACAAAAAGGAAGGAGCAAGGAAACAATGCAGGATCGAGACAACGGGGTGTGAGGAAGAAATGAAAAGATGGCCATCACCTCTCATTTATGGGGGCAATCCTGGTTTACAGTCCAACCCCTGAATTCACACAAGTTAAATGTAAATTATGTGCTGCTGATGCAAAGTTTCTGATCAAGCCATCTTAAAGGGACAGTTCACCCAAAAATGAAAATTCTGTCCTTTACTCACCCTCCACTTGTTCCAAACCTATGATTTCTGTTCACAGGTGGGCACATGGAAAAAAAAAAAAACACCACACAAGATTTGGGCTCAAATACACTTGCTCTGTTTAAATCTAGATTAAAGACACATCTCTTCACATAATGAATCTCAATCTCACCCTTGTTCCCAGTTAGATCAGATAAAAGTCACAAACATATTTTTTTGCTTGAAATGTTATGAACAGCAGCTGCGCTAATTCTTTTCCATTTGTCTTTCTGTTTCTACCCCGGGATGCCCATCTCGAGGTATCTAGAGATTACAGCAGCTCCAGTGTGGATCCAGCCTCATAGAAAGACTTCAGATGACCCAACACCTTTGAAGAGATGATGCTGACCCCTGCGAGGACCCCAGATAACGTCAACTCGAATCGATATGCACAGCTGCCAAATTGTCTCTATATTGTAATCATTATGATCACACTTGGTGGTGGATGAGGAAATTCCCCCTGACAATGTAAAGCGCTTTGAGTGCCTAGAAAAGCGCTATATAAATGTAATGAATTATTATTATTATTATTATTATTACTTGTAATAATCGCTTTAATGAGCTTCTGCCTGAAATTAATTCATGTTAGCTAACTGTAGTATGATTCTATTACCTTGAACTGTTAATTTGTGAAATGAACATTACTTAAAGGGGTCATATGATGCTATTTTAAAGATCATTATTTTGTGTATTTGGTGTAACAGAATATGTTGACATGCTTTAATGTTCAAAAAACACATTATTTTTCAAATACTGTACATTATTGTAGGTCCTCTATGCCCCGCCTCTCTCAAACGCTTCGTTTTCAACAAAGCCCCTTAAGCTAATAACAAAACAGTAGCTGATTCAGAAGCGCCAGATTGTCATAGCAAAGTCAGAATTACCTCCTCTCCTAGGTTCACTAAACGGTCGTCCATAGAATGCATTGCTGTTCTGTTGTAAGTGATCTTAAAGATTCCTAAATGCATCTACTTTCGGAAGGCCAAATAAAGTGCTTTTGCTTTCGCACTGAATCACACAGCGTCTCCCTGACATGGCTGCATCAACACTACTGCTGTTTCTGAAACCACGCCTTCTTTCTTTGCGTGCACGTTTGGGCGGCATTATGCTAATATTTCCACATAGTGATGTAGATATGTGGGGGCGTGTTAGAATGAGCCGTTTTAGGTAGGCGTGGTTGACTCTTAACTTTTATAAAGAATATCTCTTTGGATTTGAGACTTTAGTCTTTGCAACTTTACAGATCTTCTTTATGCACCAAGAGCTTGTAACACTCCAAAGAGAAAGGAAATCGCATCATATGACCCCTTTAATGTAGACGCATGCATTTTCTGTAAAGCTGCTTTGAAAAAATTTGTATTGTAAAAAGCGCTATACAAATAAATGTGAATTGAATTGAAATGAAATTTGACACAATTCATAAGTCCAGATGTGCGGATGACGCTCAACCACACTCATGCATTTGTAGGATGATGTGCATTGCATGCTTCTGTTGTTCTTCCTGTAGCAGATGTTCTCACATTGTGTCACATTATTCCACATACCCATGACATTTATGTCGGCTACTCAAAGTGATCAAAACACAGGCTCATTACTGTGTAAACAGGAGTCCAGGTGAGGGTGTGCGATAAACCTGATTCAGCTCACGACACTCTTAGAAGAACAACATGAAACTCATCATGCTCAGGTCACATCAAGAGGAACAGAAACAGTAGAACACATGACATTATGGAAACAATGTGGTTTTATCACTTGCTATATTCTGGTGATAATATAATTTGATTTTGTTTTTAAGCTATACCATTTCAAATCAATATACTACAGTCGATAATATTGTTTTGGTTGGTGTTTTGTTCTGTCTCTGATTGATTTCTGGTTGTATAAGGGTTGATAAAGAATCTCAGAAGTTACTGAGGTCAGAAGAAAATGTAAAGTAAGGTTATTGATTTGAGTCAGCTATGTAAGGCAACATCTGATTTTATATCAGAAAGAAGATCACATGACAGAAAGGAAACTCGTTTGTTATTGAGAGTCCAGGGAATTCCGTGAGATGTCTTTTGCTTTCTGATAAGACAGCCATTAAACTTCCTCTCAAATTCCCCTGTAATGCGAAAATAAAACGCCACACTGCCGAAGCACACCCCGCCCCGTTCCAAACACGGGTAAAAGGAACAGTATGGAAACTTACGTCGTCGCCGTGGGCGTCCAATGAGGATTTGTGGTTTAGACTAACTTACCCTGAAACGCGTGACACGGCCTCTGCTTCATTACTCATCGTTAAAATGTGCAGAAGCCCACTGAAAAGACGACGAAATCCCGTATTCCGGCCCGAATGAACCTATCACAGCGAAGGAGTAATTAGACAGACACCAGACGATTAAATAACGGACACTCAGGGAACGAATCTTTTAACGTTTCGACCACAAGTTCGGGCATCTTAACTGTTTGACAATACAGAGCAACACTGTCGGTCGTTGGATCATTGTTTTAACGTAACTGTGAAGTATTTACAGCCCAGACTTAAAGAATCAAAGGAAGCAGAAGACCAAATTCACTTCAGCGCTCAGAAAACCTGGTGTGATCGATTGACCAAACCGGCCTTTGAAATCCACTGCCTTCGGGAATGGGGCTGCTGTTCGCCAGACTGATGACTGTGTTCGGAGACAGAGGTAAGCTAAGCGAATTTACGAAAGGATGTGCTTTTATGTTTTTATTATTCTGATTTGTTGTTTTTATTATTCATATTTTGCAAGCTACGTATTTTAACAACGTTTAATATTATGTTAAATTGGGTTTGTTAGAATAACTGTATTTAAGATGGTTTAACTTGTTTCAACATTAACCGGGTAACATTCTGTCCTGGCTATTGAGAAACTTAACATGTTGTACTCTTCAGGGCTTTTATAATACACTTGACTTCTTAATGGTTAACGTGTTTTCAAACTCCGGATGGTCATTGTGAACTCTGATTTAACCAATCAGTTTCACAGCTATAAAACAGTCGGCACTTTTAGCCCTGGATTACGATTATGAATCTGTGGTGTCAAAGGTATTCGGAAGCGATTTGAATAACGCGAGCTGTTTAGCAGCCTATAACCAATCACGAACGGCCTCAGCTCGTTATCAATAAATATTCATTAGCTTTGTTTGTTTTCTGAAACTTTCACGCGCTGTTTAATCTATCGAAAGTCGGACTTCTGTTTGTACTGCATGTTTCAGATGAATTAAGATTTGACATTCACTTAAAACATCCACAGATAGATATAAACCGTTCAAATAGTCACATTGATTGTACTTTTGGTTCAATCAATGCCAATGGCCACATAAATAACCAAATGTACAGTGTGAATCCTCGAAACTAAAGTACTAAACCAGGATCAAATATGAATAGTGTTGAAATGTGAAGCAAAATTATCCAGGGTTAATATTGACCCAGGTTTTAAATGTGAAAGGCCCATTTAAGTAGCACTAATAACATGTCTTTGACAAATACATGTTTATGCAAGTCTGTGTTAGGATGATCTGTTCTGTCTGTACACATGTCAGATAAGATAAGAACATGCCAGTGAGGTTCAAAGATCGTAGGAGTTTTGCTTACTTATAGTTATTCTGCACCAATTTACCTAACTTTTCTGAACTTTGTTAAACATGAATAGAGGTAGATCACTGAACGCGATGTTCTTAGAAATGCATTACGTGGATGTCAATCAGGTTGATGTTATCAGATGACATTGTCATACAGAACAGGTTAAACAAAGTCAGATTAAAACATTGTGTGTGTGTGTGTGTACATGTTTTTCTGTCCTGGTGGGGACTTAAAAACTGAATACACACCAACTCATGGGGACCCGTGTAATCGTGGTGACTTAAATTGAGGTCCCCATGGGGAAACAAGCTTATAAATCATACAGAATGAGTTTTTTTTTTTTTTTGAGAATGTAAAAAATGCCTGTAGGTTTAGGTGTGGGGTGAGATAAAATACAGTTTGTACAGTATAAAAACCATTACGCCTGTGGAGAGTCCCCAAAAGGATAGTAAACCAGACGTGTGTGTGTGTCCACTGACATTCTGCTTTTTCTCTTTTTAGAACACAAAGTAATTATTGTCGGTTTGGACAATGCCGGGAAGACCACCATCCTCTACCAGTTGTAAGTGTTTTTCTTTTTGGAAGTATAAACAGGAGAAGCACATGACTTTTATCTGTTTGTTATTACATGTTACGTGTTTCCACTCAGCTTTTGAACCTTGTATACATTGTTCTTTCCAGTTTAACAAAAGAAGCCGTGCAGACTTCTCCCACAATTGGCAGCAATGTAGAGGAAATTGCAGTAAAGAAAACACGCTTCCTCATCTGGGACATTGGTGGTCAGGAGAGTCTCAGAGCTACCTGGAACTCGTATTACTGTAATACAGAGGTGTGTGTCATTAACCTGCATGCCTTGCTAGTGTGCCAGAAAATATGTAAAACTCTAATAATTGCTCTACGTTTTATGTGTCTTTCCCTACTGCTTAAAGGCAGATACAATATATTGTTGTCAACTTTATTGTCTTTATAAAATGTATATTTTGCCTCTCTAAATGTAACAGATTGTCATCCTGGTTGTTGATAGCACTGATCGAGAACGCCTGACTGTAACTAAAGAGGAGCTTCATCGCATGCTTGCACATGAGGTTAGTTTGCATTCAGCTGCTTCATGACACAGTTGTTATGAATATTTCATGATGGGTATTTCATGCTCTTTGCATGTCTAGTATCATGGTCTGGGTTTAATAAAAATCTGTTTATTTATATATATATATATATTTTTTTTTTTTTAGGTTTAATTTATTTGTTCAGTTTTTCATTTGGTTTGTTTTTCCATCTAATATTTATATTTTATATTATTTAAGTAAAAAAGAAAAATGTTTTTTACTAGTTTTAGTTAACAATAATATAACCCTGGTTTAAAATAATATCTATATTTTAAAAAAGCCATTGTTTTCAATCAGTGAAACCATTATCCATATCCGGAGAAACCATAGCCTATTTGATAGCAAAATACATTACAATTTTTTTTAAATCATGCAAATAAGGCATGGTTTCCACGTTTTTTATGGAATGTTGTTTGTTTTATATTTTTTAATTATATTCACCAATATAACAACAAACAGCAATATTTGCCTACGCATATTTTATTGAAAACATTTTAACGTGATTAAAATGTCATCTAGGGACTTTAGTGTACATTTTAAATTAGCAAACAAATGATTGAATCAGGCTTTTAGGGTTAGGTTAGACCAGCCCAAGTGAGTCTAGCCCTAGTCTTAACTGTTTTGAACATTATTCTTTATTGTTGACGGTTTAATTTCATTCCTTCTCCTCCTTGTGTGTCCACACAGGATCTGCAGAACGCATCCGTGCTGGTTTTGGCGAATAAGCAGGACATGAAGAACAGCATGTCTGCTGCAGAGATCTCTAAGAGCCTGACTCTCAGCTCGCTCAACGCTCACTCCTGGCATGTCCAGGCCTGCTGCGCACTCACTGGAGAAGGGTATGTGTGCTTTTTAGGAGTGCGTATGTTTACCTGTGTTTAGCTAGTTTAAGATGTTTCCAAGTCCTGATCTGAGTGAAAGCCTATTTATTTTAATGTGTAACGACCCTTATTCTCTTCCCCTACAGTTTACCAGCCAGTCTAGATTGGATGCGTTCCCGTGTTGTGGCGAATTAGTCCAGCAACAGTGCTTCTCAAACCTCTGGAACTGCTGAAAGAGAGATAAGGCCTACTTAAGACTTTGATCCAGCTCTCAGTGCCTCTGTCTGAGTAATCTTCAAATACTGAATCCTGGAGGAACACGCTTCATCCACTTACTCTGGATACCAGAACAAGCCTGGAGACTCTCTCTCTCTGTGTGTGTAAACATTTGTGTTTGTACATGATGTGACTCCGTTCTAGAGGTCCACGTGTTTACATTACAGACTTCTGAAATGATCTGACCTGATCATGATGTGTCGGTGCCACTGTATTGACCTCTGGATGTGCTGACGGCTCCGCTTCTCACATGGAGTTATTGTCTACAGGCATCCATCTGAAAGGGGTGGGGTGATGGTTCACATGCCCGTACTGATTCATGATGAGCCACTAAGCTATTGAACAAGCATTACTTGAAGTATTTAAAGGGAATTGATTTGTGTATGTTGTACAGATGTGTGCATGCAGAATGGATGTGTTAAAGTATTTTATTTTTGAAAGTAGACTGGATGTTCATAGTGTGTTTTCTTATATAATTTTGTACAAAAAAAGTTTTGTACAAATAAAAAGCTACTAAAAACATGCCTTTGTCTTTGAGAAATATATTTAGCCCGGGTTCAAAATGTATAACTGTTGAGTAGGTAAAATAGAGGTGCAGACCAAGCGAGATAAAGACAATTGATGATTATCAGATCAAACTGAAGCTGACTACAGCTCAATTTGCATTGATCTTTCAGATGATAATCTGTCCCCTCCTTTTGTAGATCCATATGCTAATGCATTTGTTCTTAATGATTACTTCAAGACTTAAAACTGACAAAAGACCAGAACATCTATTTGCTATGCATGTTGTGTGCATTTTTATTTGCTAATGCATTAAGGAACATATCATTGTCAGTGGACAATCTGTCACCAACATTTTATTTTAATCTAGGTTTCTGAATAACTTTTTTACACCTTACAAAGGTGAGATCTAATTTGCACCCCTTTATGGGTGATGTGCTAAACTTAATAAATCTTTATAAGAGCAAAATAGATTGAATAGGTTTTAGAATGGTGCAAAAGTCAAAATATTTTTTTTAATGTATTAATATACATTAGTGTAAGAAAATAAGTAATAAGTATAATATATTCTATTTGGATCAGAACAATATTTTTATGCCTACCCTCACAAAATGTAGATTCTGATATTACTGTAGCTAAAAATAAAACTGTTTGATATACAGAACACATACAAATATAAAAGTGTACATAGCGTTTTCTTAAAAACTGCAGTAATAAATAGTGATTTTTATGGAATAACATACAGCACAGTTCCTACTCCCATTGATGACAATGTGGGCTTGTTGAGTGAGCAGATTTGATGACAGTCTATCCATGCTTTCTGCTTCGGAGTCCAAAATAATAAAATAATTGCTTATGTAGTCAGTTAGGGTGTGTGTTTAGTAAGCAGGCCCTGTATACGTGTTACTGGTAGGTGAGATTTATGGCCATGAAGATTCATGGAAGGCTTCAGGTTCTTGGCCTATATTATTGTTATGGTTTGCAGTTAGTTATATGCATATTCATATTGGTTTCTTGCCATCTAACCATGTGACCTGATTATAATAAAGAAGAACTCAAAAAGGGGACACTCGGATTTGAACCAGGGACCTCTTGATCTGCAGTCAAATGCTCTTACCACTGAGCTATACCCCCACACAGGTTAACATCTTACAGGTGCCATTTTCACAGGGCAGTCACCTAACGATCCATCTATAACAATGTATTTATAGGTGTGTATGACAGTCTGAGTATGTTTTATATATTTTCTTTACATTAAAATAGATTTAATATGGGATTCCAGGCATAAAACTCTTCTAGTTCAGCGCTGTGTTTTACTCCACTCTGCAAATGAGGTGTTTCCTGCTTGGCCTGCAATGATCTAATGATGCGATGGGTCTTCATGGCCACCTCTGCTACAGTGAGGAAATCAATAGTAAAATGGTTGAGTGAAAAATACAAAAAATATACAACTGTGAATGATTTTTATCTTGCCAGGAAATATCCATTGGGACAATATCTACTGGGAAGTATTAATGAACCTACTATTGGTGTGTACTTATGATTTACTAAGATCTTAACAAATATGTACATAAGAAAGTCAGAATAAATAATGCATACTGACTGCAATACTGGCAGCAATAATTAATTAATTAACAAGGGACAAAGGACAAAGGGACGTAAGAACATGCATAATCCAGTTCTGTGGAAAGATGTTGATATTTCTGGTTGTAGGCCTGTCAATCACGCATTTCCAGTGTAGTTACATATCGAGTTTGGCAGACCATAAAGGGGGAAATTTGGATGGTGCTAGAATGAGTTAATCACACTAAGCATGAGGAAACCAACTTCCATTAAAACATTGTTTTCATTTGTCATGTGCGTGTCTCTTAGAAACAAGGCGCGTGCACTGTATTCCAGCCTTTTAAGTTTATAAACAAAAACCTCTACATAGATAGATTATTACTGAGCTGTAGTCTGCATTGTCCTCAATAATGAAAATAGCCAAATGACTACAATATTCCGATTACTCTGGTATGGCCACACCAATAGCTCATGCTAAAAAAAATCTAGTCTAAAACAGCTTATATTAAAGCCAATTTGGCTTCCATAGGAACTGAGGAATGCGGAAGTAAAGCATGTCATGGAATAGTTCCAGCATTAAACCCCATTCATTTCAGTGTTTCTCAGGCACACTTGCCAGAATGTTGAAGAAATTACATATTTTTTTTGACATTTTAATGCATTAGTTGACCTCTCGGAAATCTGGTCAGTAGTGTCATTTTATGAAGCACGTTATAGTTAAAGGGGTCATCGGATGCTACATGCGCTTTTACAAGTTGTTTGAACTGAAATGTGTGTTGGCAGTGTGTGTACACTACACAACCACCCTATAATGATACAAATCCACCCAGTGGTTACGTTTGTTTTTGAAGGGAATGCGCCCCCGATCTACCTAAATGCCTTTATGTTCGCGCAAATCATTCGTGATCCAGCTTCACCTACACAGAAGAAGTGAGAATAAGGTTTTTTAAATGAATCTTTGCAAATCGCCTTTCCTAATAATGTGCTAATTAGCAAGTTTCACGATGAATGCGGCTAAAGTAAACAGTCCCTCAGAGAGCAGCTCAGAAGAGAGGGGCGGCGTCAGCAGAGCTCATTAACATTTAAAGGGGTCATATGACGCTGCTTAAAAGAACATTATTTTGTGAATTTGGTGTAATGCAATGTGCCTATGTGGTTTAAGGTTAAAAAAACACATTATTTTCCACATACTGTACATTATTGTTTCTCCTCTATGCCCCGCCTTTCTGAAACGCGTTGATTTTTACAAAGCTCATCGTTCTGAAAAGCGAGGAGTGCTCTGATTGGCCAGCTATCCAGTGCGTTGTGATTGGCCGAATACCTCGAAAAGCGAGGTGTGCTCTGATTGGCCAGCTATCCAGTGCGTTGTGATTGGCCGAATACCTCAAGCGTGTGACGAAAATATTACGCCCCTTACCATACTGTGATGCCGTGTCCCGGTGCGACGAGACAAAACCAATAAAACTCATTACAAACGAGGCACTTGTTGCATCCAGTGGGAACAAAATTACTGATTATAATGACTTATACTGTCTTTTTACCCGTTGCGTTGCATCGTGCCGCATAAACATAAAACCATGTCTGCATTTGTGATCGGAGAAACAACAAACAACAAGCGCTACTCTACACTGCCCAAAAAACTCACGTTTGAATCGTCAGTGGCAAATTCTTTAAATATAAAAAACATACTTAAAGTCTGTGAGTCAGAACAGCCGGCATTGTAGCCTACTCTTCCAGGATCAGGAAACAGTCCACCATAAAATGTGCTGCACATATCTGAATATTTGGGTTGAACTGTGCTGGAACAGTGTTGTAAATACAACTTAACCACTGATTTGTAGTCGTGTCCTCTTTTGGAAAACCAAACAAAGT
>NW_015624828.1:203914-204254 GCF_001515625.1 Sinocyclocheilus rhinocerous | reverse complement strand
ATAACACCATGTCTGCATTTGTGATCGGAGAAATGACAAACAACAAGCACTACTCTACACTGCTCAAAACTCACATTTGAATCGTCAGTGGCAAATTCTTTAAAAATGAAATCAAACTTAAAAGCTGACTTACAGGCTGTGAGTCAGAACAGCCGGCATTGTAGTCTACTCTCCCAGGTTCAGGAAAAAGTCCTCCGTAAAATGCACACATTTGAATATTTGGGTTGAACTGTTCTGGAACAGTGTTGTAAATACAACTTAACCACTGATTTCTAGTTTTGACCTCTTGTAGAAGGCAAAAGTATTTTCGCTTTCACAACGAAACACAGCGTCTCCACGA
>NW_015624828.1:201277-201995 GCF_001515625.1 Sinocyclocheilus rhinocerous | reverse complement strand
ATCAGCTCTAGGCATGACGAAGCGGATATCGTCCTCTTTTGGAAGACCAAACAAAGTAGTTTCACTTTCACACAGCGTCTCCACGACATGGCGGCGGCAACAATACTACAGCGAGAATCAAAGTTACACTTTCTTTCTTTGCGTGAACATTTGGGTGGCGTTATGCAAATCTTCCCACATTGTGACGTAGACATGTGGGGGCGTGTTTAAACGAGGCGTTTTAGGTAGGCGTGGACGAGTCTTAACTTTTATAAAGAATATCTCTTTGGGTTTGAGACTTTAGTCTTTGCAACTTTAGGGATCTTATCTATTCACGAACAGCTTGTAACACTCCAAAGAGAAAGGAAAACTTGAAATTGCATCATATGACCCCTTTAAAGGAAAATGCTACAAAAACAGCTTGCTCTGAAAAGAGCTGTTTTTTGACAGGGTAAAAAAGGTTTTTTTACACTACCATTGAGAAATTTTAACCAAACTATGTTACTGACTTTTCATTAAGACCCTAAAAAATCTTATCAACTTGTCGAAAATGGGCATCCTATGGCCCCTTTAAAAGGGACAGTTCACCCAAAAATGCCCCCGCTTCTATTGCACTATTGAATATCACCCATTCACTGCCATTAGAAATCTTGGAAGAGCCAGGACATTTTTAAATAACTCAATTGTATTCATCTGAAAGAAGAAAGTCATTTACACCTAGGATGGCTTGAGGGTGAGT
>NW_015624828.1:188279-198957 GCF_001515625.1 Sinocyclocheilus rhinocerous | reverse complement strand
AAATTGTGTCATCTGTTATAGGGACTACTGAACAGACATTTAGAAGTTTATTTTAAAATGCAAAGTATTTAAAATTAAAATTAAAATAAAGTTATGTAAGCACTTGCATTTTTACAACACTATAAGTGTGTCCCATCAGGTAATGAAAAGTTCTACACACACTTGTGGTCTTCATCCTCACTTGAACACTTGGGCCAAATACAGGAAATACGTCATATAAGTAGTCAAGTGGTCAAGTGCAAAGACCGCAAGTGTGGGTATTTGGACAAGGCTATTCACTCAGCGAGCCAGTGAAGAAAACACCGGCATTTTAGCGATGACTCATCTTAACACCTCTGATTGGTCATTGCATTCATAAGCTCAACAGCATTGTGTGTAATTGGTTAATGCACAGTGGTGTATAAACGCGTCTGTATCTGGCTCAGCGCCAGCCAGCGAACGCAGATTTGAATTTAGCAGCTGATGATATGACGCACTGAACGTTCTAATCACGCTGGTGTGATTGTATTAAATATAGAAAATATTAATCGGCTATTTTTGTCTTTTGGAAGCTGCATTCAAAATTCACTTGGCTCAAAAATCTGAGGGGGCACGTGCCCTTCCGGTGGATGACATAAGACGTAGACGTTGAGACAAAACAAAACAAAACGCCTTTCACGAATTAGAAGCACAAAACGAGGATTTGTAAAGAAAAATGTAGGAGGATTTCGATATAAGCCCAGAGGAGACTGGTTTTCCTTTGCTAAAGTAAGGAAACTTTGCTTCCTTTTCTCCTGCATTTCTCAGAGGCCTGCACAGGATGCATACGTCCTATGTCATCCGTCTGCATGTCTTCCGCGTACCACAATGGAAGTGAGAAAAAAGTGTTTATTACATTTGAAATATGGATATTTATCTTACAAAAATGCATGGATTCGCTACAGGAGGCCTTTACAGGAAGCCCCCGGGGCCATGTGAGGGACGTTTGATTACGGATGCACTCACTTTATATCACATCTTCTGAACTGTTGACAACCAACACCCGCTTACCCCCATTGAAAGGCTTGGAGGGGCCAGGGCAATTTTTAATATAACTCCGATTGGATTCGTCTGAAAGAAGAAAATAGATCGTAGAATCGAGAATAGATCTGAAGAATCGTTAGATAATAGACAGTTATACTATAATTGCAGTTAGATAACGTGAGAAACACCTTAATAGCGACCATAACAAGATGCTAGTTGTCATATTTTTAAGTTTGTAGTCTTTCTGCAATCTTTCTCTCCCTGTAGGAGGTTGAATGAGTTTCAATGAAGACTCATTCAAGGAATACGATTCCGTATTTGCTTGCCTTTTGTAATGTTAACTCATGTTGTATGCTTATGTGAATATCACAAAATAACACTGGGATGTGAGTAATTAACCTTGTTAAATTTAACATAAAAAATGAAACTTATAAAAATCGAGTGTTTGATAATGTCTAAATATACATTCAAATGCAAAATCTAAAAAAAAAAAAGTAAGCAATTATGAGCAAACCTCTTGAGCAACTAGAGTAGAGCTAAATACATGTAGGCTATATTTATTAAACAGTCATACGCATCTTTCCGGCCACCAAATGCCTCTAATTTGCCTCTTTGCACTGGAATGTAAAAACGTTTTCTCCATTTTAACCCTAAACACTTCACTAATTGTAATATAAATAATAAGCATATTAGAGAATGTTATATTTTAAATGGTCATTCATGGATCATAATTATTGCACATATTATTAGTACTAAAAACCTCTCAAAATATTAACAAAATAGAACAACTCAAATATAGTACAATTATTTAATTGATTAAAAGTTATACTTAAGGTGTTTGGTCACATTTGACTGCCAAGGAGTATGAGAACATATTAATGATCTCTTTATCACTCCCCAGAATAAAATGCTATTGTAAAGCGTAGTCAGTGTAGTTATCAATGCACAATCAATGCACATAATTACTAGAAATTGCTGCAAATATAGTGAAACTGCTGTCTGTCCCTATTAAACCCATTCAAAGATATTGACAGCGCAGAGTTGTTTGGAGCTATTGAGAGCTCCATGAACCACGCGACCGTGTGGTGGCGAGATGTCACAACTTTGTTTCTCAAACGGCTCTGGCCAAAATGACAGGTTGTGGAATGTGCCACTTTATGATGTAATAGTGTGGCTAAACACCTCCTCCGCAGAAGAAGATCAACGCCTGCTTCTCCATCACTGCCTGTTTAACTCCGCCCACTAATTCATGCATGTAGTGTAAATAATGAGAGATGCAAATGCAGGTCTACACAGAAATCAAATAATAAAGATGACTCTGAAGACAAGACGCTGTACAGTGCCAAGCTGTGGAAAAACACAGTCTTTGCATTGCCTTCCTTCTGATCCTAAGAACTTTATTTTTGATGAAGATCCAGACCGCGTCAGTAAGATCTTGGTCCTTTGTTCACTTCATTTTACCGCAGATTCGTTTACAAACAAGGCACAATTCGAGGCAGGATTTTCAGAAAGATTGAAACTAAAAGATGATGCTGTGTGACTATATTGGATCCAACAGTAATGTCGCAAAACACAAGTGTGAGTTTTTATTACGTGGTCACTATTGCTTTGTCTGTTATTACAGATCGTTTGATATGTACTGAGTATTTATGCGTTTTTAACCTAAATCACAGCAGCATCCATCTGTGAAGGATGTAGGCTGTCAAACATACACAACTGTTAGCCAGTCACAGCAGTGGGCATTTACTTCCGAGTTTACAATCCGCCACATCTGTTCAAACAGAGCATTCTCATGAGGGGGTCAAAACAGGACAGAAAATAGCCTATTCTAAATTATGATATATATATACATATATATATATATATATATATATATTAAGATTTATTTTTTGGTATTTTCACCATTATTATGACAGGACAGATCAGAGCTGAGAGAGATGGGGATCGGGAAAGGTCCTCGAGTCAGGTTTCAAACTCGGGACACCCGTAGCACAACAGCGCACACGTCTTCTCCCTGTTCCTTGCAATGGCTCTACCACATACACGGGACTCTCAGTGCTTTTTCGTTCTTTGACCACATGAATTGCGTCCTCCCAGTAGCTACGCAATTTACCGGGACCACCTCTGGGTGTGAGGTTTCTCACCAAGACATGGTCACCTGGCTCAAGAGCAGAACTCCATGCCTGTCGATTGTAATTTTTCTGTCCTCTCCTCGCACTTTTCTTTAGGTTTTGCATCGCAATAGCATAGGCTTCTTGCATGACATCTCTCCTCTTTTCTGCATAGCCAGTGGGTGACTGGTTCCGTTTATTGCCTTGCTTCGGAAACATCAGATCCACAGGTAATGTTGGCTCACGACCAAAGAGAAGGAAAAACTGAGAAAATCCTGTAGTTTCGTTCACAGTGGAGTTATATGCATGTACCACCTTATTCAAGTGTTCCTTCCATCTTGACTTCTGAGACTCCCCCAGAGTGCGCAACATACCCAGCAGCGTTCTGTTGAAGCGCTCTGCAGGATTAGCTTGTGGGTGGTACGGGGAGGTGCGTGAATGGTGGATACCACAGTAGTCTTGGAGCTTGCGGAAGAGGGTATTTTCAAACTCCTTCCCCTGGTCATGGTGGATCTTGGATGGGAAACCAAAGCGCATAATAAAGTCATCAAAGAGCTTTCTGGCAGCAGTTTTCCCAGACTTATTTTTTTTGCATATTTTGTGAAATGATCCACGACTACCAATATGTACTCCTCCCCTCCCTTACACTTGTCCAAGTGTAAGTAGTCAATAGAGATCATCTCAAATGGTGCAGAGGTCTCAATACTTTGGATAGGAGTCGGGGTTATCCTGTTAGGTTTTTTTCTCTTCATACAATGGCACACCTGAGTAATATAGTGTTCCATTTCTTGTCTCATCTTAGGCCAGAAGAAGCGTTCCCTAGCAAGAGCCACCATTCTTTCTGCACCTAAGTGTCCCATTTCCTCATATAAGTGCCTGTAGACAAGAGGCTTTAAGGATCCAGGAACGACCAACTGGTTTCTTGTCACTGTCTCTCTTCTGAGGATGCCATCTCCATCGATCTGCAGATGGGGCCACTCCCTGAGAAGCTGTCTAATGGCTCCATCCTCTGTCACTTTGTCTTTATGTTTCAAGTACACATGTGTTCTTTTCAGAGCCAGGACTCTACTAATGGCTACGTCTGCATTTTGAGCGACTCTGATGTCTTCTGATACAAGAGGCTGAATTGGTTCTGAAATGTTATACTCCTCTGGCAATGCATCTGCATTACAGGTGATGGCAGAGATCCAATTAACTTCTCCTGTTTGATTTCTCTCCAAAGATTTCCCAATACATTCAATAGCCTCCTGTTGGCATTCCTCGGTGCATTCTCGCATGATCTCGTCAATGGGCTTCGACCTTGTGACAAGAAATCCGCATCTCGGTTTGCTGTTCCCGGTCTGTATTTTACTGTGAATCTATAATCCGCCAACTCTGACACCCAGCGGTGTCCGGTTGCGTTAAGCTTCGCCGACTTGGTGACACATGTCAGAGGATTATTATCACTATATACCGTAACGTGAGGCGCATGGAACAGATAATCGCGAAAGCGTTCCGTTACGGCCCATTTTAGCGCCAGGAATTCTAATTTTCCTGAGTGTAGCTTATAGTTGCGTTCTGCTGCTTTTATCTTTCTGCCGCTGGTACAGAACTGCGCCAAGGCCCTCTTCTGATGCATCTACATGAAGGATGAACGGTTCCTCCAGGTCTGGGTATGCCATCACCGGTGGATTTGTCAGCTGATCTACGATTCTGTTCACTATCTCCTGATGGGTCACTGTCCACTGAATTGGGTGGGACGGTGGCAGCTGAACAGACTTTCGGCCAGTCCCCTTTTTCTTTTGGCTTTGCTTCAGTTCAGACTTGGGCTTGGCTGAGAGTTCATAAAGGGGTATAGCCACCCTAGAGAAGTCTGGTATATAAGTTCTGTAATAACTGAGGAAACCCATCAGCTTTCTCACCCCTCGCACAGTGGTTGGAGACTCGTGCTTCAGTTCTTGGACTGCTTACACCTCTTTGGGATTCATTTTGTATCCCTCAGCGGAGACTACCCGACCGACATAGCAGACTTCACCTTTGAAGAAATCACATTTCTTTGGCCTTAGTTTTATTCCACACTCTCGTTGCCGTTGCAGAACTTGCCTCACATTCTGGACATGCTGTTCAAAGCTGGGGCTAAACACCAAGACATCATCCAAATACGGGACACAGATTTCATCTCTGAGGTCTCCCAGACATCCCTCCATGTAGCGTTGAAAAGATGCTGGGGCGTTAGTCAGCTCGAACAGGATCCTCACCCATTCATACAACCCCCAGGGAGTGATAAATGCGGTGCAGGGTCTGCTTTTCTTGCTCATGAAGCCCTGGTGGTAAGCCTTGCCCTGATCCAACACCGTGAACCAGGAGTTACCTCCCAAGTTTTCTAGACTAGTAAGTCAAATCTCAAATAACTGCCCTGATGACTTGTGTTCTACCCGCTTGATTTGTATCGTGAAAAGCGCTGTACAAATAAACTTGACTTGACTTGACTTGACTTTTCCAGGATCTCCTGTATCCTCGGAATTGGATGGCGGTCAGGCAGCGTCTTCCCGTTTAACAGCCTGTAGTCTATACATAGACGAAGACTCCCATCTCTCTTCCTGACGCATACGACAGGTGAGGAATAAGAAGAACAGGACTTCTGGATCCAACCACGGTTGAGTAGATCCTGAATGTGTGTCTTCACTTCTTGGTAGAGATGCCTAGGAATTGCATTGTATGTTTACTGTATAGGTACATTGTAAATTTTTAACTGTATGTCCATCTCCAAATCTCTAATGCATCCTGCATCCCAATCATCCTTTGCAAAGACATCACATTCCCCTCTGAGCATCTGCTGTACCTTTTCTCGCTGGTCATCTGGCAAATGGCTCAGATCCACAGGTGGATCCCAGGGCTCAGCTTGTGGCCCATGACAGGGCTGCTGCACGGATGAGGTGACACTGTTGTCTGACATCCTTGAGCTCTGATCCTCAGTAGGCTTTGTCTGCAGTGGGTAGACAGCATCCACATTGTGCAACCAGCCAAGTGTAGTGCAACTGCCCAGTGTGATATCATTATCTGTTACATTTTCCACAGAGACCTCTATTTTACCCTCATCATCTGCAGGTAGATAGATTAACTGTTCTCTGACCAATAGGCCTGTTGGCCAGGGTGCTTCATAGTTCGGTTCCAACACTACCGGTGATGCACTTAGCACCCTCTTATTCAGCCAACTGCAATGCACTGCCATCACTATGTTCTTGGGTATGGTCACTGGCCGCCTGCCTACCCTGACTGTGTGGGGTTGAGCTTCAGGCTTCTGTTTCTTTAAAAGAGATAGAACAGCCCTTGCAGTTTTGCGTCCTACCACCATTGCTGAGCACAGCCTCTTTACCATTTAAACTGAGCGTGTGCAGTCTCCAGATGGATCATTTGTCAGCGCTAATTCTTCAACCACATTGAACCCGATTATAGGCTGATCAATGTCACTGCTGGCAACCAGGATCGGAACCAGCATAGGTTTGTCACTCATCCCAGCTACCGCATCCTTGCACAAGGTGAATTCAATCTCCATCCACCCTTCATACGGAATATCTGTTCCATTTGCAGCTGAGAGTTCCAACGTTGCTTCTTCAAGCAACTCCTTCACTGGTCGCACCTCAATGTATGGCAGGTATTCCTTTTTCCAGTTCGTTCCCACTATTGATACCTGCGAACCTGATTTTGAATTAGTTCTGCACTGTACTTCAATCCAGATTTAACTCTTTCTGAAGCGAGGACAATTTGTTGTCTCAGGTCCATAGCTCGCACCACAAACTGTATGCTTAAACAGCGCGCGTGAGGGAGAGGTACAACTCAGTAGCATCCTTTTCAATGTAATGAGTCTGTAGTATCTGTCTGAGGCCTTGTAATGTTAAATCAACCCTGCTTTCAAGGTAACTCTTCAGCTTTGTTCCTGGAGCTATGGCTTGAATAACAGCTTCAACTACTTCTCCTTCATCATATCCTTTTTTCAACGCCCTCTGAATTTGTCTTTCCAAACTAGTGTATGCCAGTTTATCCTTTTGATTTGGTTCTCCAATTTGTCCTATTATTTTAAGATCTCTTCTGTACAGTGGATGAACAAAGGCTACACTCTGATTCGCAACAGATGCGGCTTCCATTGCGTTTGCAGCTGAAACATTCTCTCTTTGCTCATTTAAGTTACTGGGTGTCATACTGACTTCTGTTGCCATACAAGCCAGAACCGCCACTTTGTTCTGTGATCTGTTTCACCTTTGTTTGGGGCGACATCTAGTGGCTAAGTACACAATTACATGCATTCCACTCCAAATACAGTACAGTAGACATTTTGATTTCATGAGACTTTCATCAGATTAAGCTGTGCCTCAATCTTGATAAGTGAATGTAGCTCAGTGAGTCAGCGTGAACCGGTTTTCTTTTTGGAAAGCAGTTGATCCCAGGTTCGATCCTGTGCAACCCTTCACATATTTTCATTGTAATCCTACTGTTGTGCTTGTTGGCTTGAGTTTCACAAATTTTTACGTAAAATCTAAAAAAGAGAGCGATAAAAAGCTTCATATAGCCATGAATGAATTACAAATCTGTTTGTATGGTAAGCAAGTCCTGTCTGTTTTATTGCTAGGTGATATTCATGGCAGGTTTCATATGTCTGGCCTATGTTATCCCCAAACTTTATTTGAAAACCCACTACTAGAGGGTTCTGTTCATTTTTACGTGGTCTGGAAAAAACAGGGGGCATCCGGATTTGAACCGGGGACCTCTTGAGCTGCAGTCAAATGCTCTACCACTGAGCTATACCCCCATCTATAACAACATGGCACAGGTGATGCTTTCACAGGTTAGTTACTGAGTGCTCAAGCACATTGTGTATATAACAGGGCTCCAGACAAAAAAAATCAGTTAAGAAGCCATTGGCTCCTATAGTGGAAGAAAACAGGCACCAAATAATTTTTTTAAGAGCCACATAACAATGAACTTAAAGGGTTAGTTCACCCAAAAATGAAAATTAGCCCATAAATTACTCACCCTCAAGTCATCCTAGGTGTATATCTTCGTATATCTATGAATCCAGTCAGAGTTATATAAAAAATTGTCTTTGATTTTTCAAGCTGTTTAATGCTTTTGGACTGATGCATGCAACACCCGCTGAGTGGCATTAAACAGCTTGAAAGATCAAAGACAATTTTTTTATATAACTCCGACTGGATTCATCTGAAAGAAGAAAGTCATATACACCTAGGATGACTTGAGGGTGAGTAATTTATGGGCTAATTTTCATTCTTGGATGAACTAACCCTTTATTTTTTTTTAAATCACTTACTTTTAGTCATCCTGTTGTGTGTATGTCTCTCCTCTTCTTACAGTTTCAGCATTTTCATCTTGTGAAGGTTCTGGGAATTGAAGCTCCCTTGGGAACTGCATGTCATTTCCAGTTTTATGAACTACAGTCTTCAGTTTTGAGCTGAAAAACCACGTTCACACTGAGCAGCAGAAATTGGTAGAACAAGCATTATCTCAACTAGATGCAAAACATTCTGGAAATCTATGCAGTAGGGCTGTTTTGATAGTAGGACTTCCCACAAACTGAAAACTGAGGATTTATCTGAAAACTGTCATTTTACAAGGGTTTTCAGCAATCTCCATTCTGCCTGTACAGCACTGATGTCACATCTATTTTTCAGAAAGATGTCTTGATACCATTTCAGCAGTGTGTCATTTTCATTTAATTTTCTCCATAAGTGTAGATGTCGTCTGGCCAAGAATCATGACAAAAGATTGAGAACAATCGAATGATCTCTGTCCCTTGTGTGTTTTTGTGCTGTGTGTTGTTAACCTCCTTTCAAGTTCCTTAACTGTAATGTCTACAGTTTCATTAATGAGGTGGTTTAGTTCTTCACTGAAACCTGAGAGATCACAGTCTTTCAGTGGTATGTTTTGAAATGAAATGCCCATGTAGTCAGATGAGGCTGCTTTCTTCTGCCTTCTGACCTGTTTTTCTCTTTGAGCTTTGTCCTGCACTGCACCACATTCTCATGCTGAGAAACTGAATTTAAGTTTGTGTGACTGAGAAATTCCTCCAACTTTCCATTTCTCACTGGTTTGTCCTTCATTCCCTTGATTGTACAAACACAGGAATCAATAGCTGCTTTAGCCTGAGGAAGAATAAGTGAGTTCTTCTGAAGCACAAGGCTCAACTTCGAGATTTCTCCAAACAGGTCATGGAGAAAGTGACAAAACACCACAAAAGACAACTTTCCCATTTGTTGTGAGATGTGTTTTGCTCTTCCTCTTATTTCAGTGTTTTTGGATGAAGCAGGACTCAGATGGGCACGGTGAGTGTGTTGTGTGCCTGAGCAGCACTCACGCTGAGGCAGCGCTAATCGAGACGGATTGCTCTCACTGACATGAGAACATGAGTCTCGCCCTGCTTCGGTCGCGGATTGCCTTCTTTGATGAAGGCGGTCCTCCTTAGTCTGCTCCCCCATTTCTCCCCTCCCAGGAGCCTCGAAGAAAGAAACAGCAGGGCAGAGGGATGGATTTCCCAGGTTTGAGTGATCTCTTCAGTCTCCCTGCAGCACTTTGATTCGCCAGATTTATTCTCACGTGAGGTTCAGTGCCCCTTGCCTGATCAGAAGAGGAAGCTGTTGCCGATGTCGCTGACAGCTTCGGATGCAGAGGAATGGGCATGTCCCGAAGTGGATCCTGGTTTCCTTCCTCTCAAAGACTTGATGGCCGGCATTGACAAACTGTTCAGCGGCTGGCTAGACTGGCTCAGCGCTGCACATGATGGCGGTGCTCCAAAGATGACGATGCACATGATGGTGGTGATCCAAGTTTTCCAAGCCAAACTTCTCCCCAGGAACTGGTTTTTATCGGTCGATCTGAAAGATGCTTACTTTCACATCCAGATAGCCCCTCATCACAGACCGTTCTTGAGATTTGCATTCGAGGGGGTGGCTTATCAATATACAGTCCTGCCATGTGGACTGTCTCTGGCCCTGCAAACTTTTTATGAAGTGCGTGGACGTAGCTCTTTCCCCTCTGAGGCAGATGGGAATCAGCATTATGAATTACTTCGATGATTGGCTTGTCAGATCAGAACAGGAACTCATTGCTTACAGATCACTGTTGCTCAGCCACCTGGAGCAGCTTGAGCTAAAAATCAGTTTAACCAAGAGCTCGATGTCACCCAGCCATGCTTGGCCCCTGGGACGTTTTCATCTCAAGGTAACCCACCACTGCATCAGAGCTGTGACCCCTTGGAAAACAAATGATCTGGTCTGTCTTCGGGAGGGCAGAGGTGGACCTCTTCACCTCAGAAGACAACTTTCACTGCCCAATTTACTTCTCGAAGCAGCAAGATACCCTGGCCCACAAATGGCCCAGCACTCACTTGTATGCCTTCTCCCCGATTGCCCTGCTTCCTCAGGTCATCAGACGGGTCAGGGAAGTCAGGTGCTCGATCCTCCTGGTGGCCCCACTCTGGAGGAATCAGACATGGTTCCCCAAGTTGATTCAGCTGCTATCGGCAGCCCCCTGGCTGATACCATTGAGGATGGTATCTCAAGCGAGAGGCATGA
>NW_015624828.1:165779-185779 GCF_001515625.1 Sinocyclocheilus rhinocerous | reverse complement strand
AGCGCTGTGTTTTACTCCACTCTGCAAATGAGGTGTTTCCTGCTTGGCCTGCAATGATCTAATGATGCGATGGGTCTTCATGGCCACCTCTGCTACAGTGAGGAAATCAATAGTAAAATGGTTGAGTGAAAAATACAAAAAATATACAACTGTGAATGATTTTTTATCAGTGCAGCTTGAAGAAATACCTTGGGGTATTTGTGTAGCAATCCATTGTTCAGAATATCAGACCTGCAGGCTCAGGATCATCTATTGATAGTTAAAGATGTCATGCTTTTAATACGCTTCTTTATTGGGATGAGCTACTGTGAACATGACCACATGAGTAGCACATCTTGTCAAGGACCAAAAAATAATATCAGGATATACTGCACATTTTGCTAGAAAATATAAATTGGGACAATATCTATTGGGAAGCGCAAATTGCATATAATTACGATAATTTCTGAAGTCACAATTTAGCAAAAGTAAAATTGAACAAATTTGAGAAAATGGCAATTATTCATTTATGAAGTGGCGCATTTGCACCATATGGTCTGAAAATTGAATTGTGAAGCTTTACATGGACCATGTAGGCCTGTCAATCATGCGTTTCCAATGTAGTTACATATCGAGTTTAGCAGACCATAAAGGGGGAAATTTGGATGGTGCTAGAATGAGTTAATCACACTAAGCATGAGGAAACCAACTTCCATTAAAACATTGTTCTGTGATTACATTTCACAAGAACGATACCGTAAAGGCTGGAATACATTGATTACAAGACTTTTACCCTGATTTTCAGTCCGGATTCCCGAGGAGTCTACAGATTGATGGTTAACGGATTTCACAGAAAATCTCAGTGCATGTTGATGGCACAGACTCCGACTTTTAAGTTATGAATATATAAAACATGATATCAAACATGTATATGGGAAGCCAATATATAGGCTGCTTGAGCCAACCGATTTAGGCCTATCTAAACCAATATAGTTGACAAAACCAATATATGTCTGGTTATACCAATGTATTATCAACCAAAACATTTGTCATTAAACCATAGCCTACATATGCATTATTTCCAGAACGGCTTCCCACAAATATTTTTGGAACTTTTTTTTTTTTTGGAACATACTGTTTTCATTTGTCACGTGCGTGTCTCTTAGCAACCAGGCGCGTGTTTCTGCGTGAGTTTGTTGTGTTCAGAACAACTTGAAAGTCTAGTAGTGTGTGGTCCTCAGTTGTTTATGATGCACTTGCAGTTTTTCTAACCATTTACAAAGTCGACAAGTGTGTAATGCAAAGTGTTTTCTAATATTTTCTAATCTATTTTGAAGTCGATTTTAAGTCGTGCACTGTATTCCAGCCTTTAAGTTTACAAACAAAAACCTCTAGATAGATAGATTATTACTGAGCTGTAGTCTGCATTGTCCTCAAAAACGAAAATAGCCAAATGACAGCAATATTCAGATTACTGTGGTATGGCCACACCAATAGCTCATGCTAAAAAAAAAAGTGATTTAAAGAGAGATTAGTGACCATGTTACAAAATGTCGTCTATTTGTTATAATATTCACACCTTCCACTAGATGCATGATAATTAGCCTGAGATAATTGATCTGTTTCACCTATGGTTTCACCTTTGTTTGGGGCGACATCTAGTGGCTACGTACACAACTACACGCATTCCGCTTCAAATACAGTAGAGACTTTGACTTCATGAGACTTTCATCAGATTAGGTTGTACGTCGGTCTTGATAGCTGTATGTAACTCAGTGAGTTAGTGTGTACCTGTTTTCTTTTTGCAAAGCAGTTGATCCCGGGTTCGATCCTGTGCAACCATTTCATTATAATTCTACTATTGTGCTTGTTGGCCAAAACACCTAAAAAGTTGTGAAACTCAAACCAACTATTATGTAAAATCTAAAAAGAGAGAAAAGCTTCATGTAGCCATGAATGATTTCCAGATCTGTTTTTGTGGTAACCAGGTCCTGTCTGTGTTATTTCTAGGTGATATTCATGGCAGGTTTCATATGTCTGGCCTATGTTATCCCCAAACTCTGTTTGAAAACCCACTACTAGAGGGTTCTGTTCATTTTTAAGTGATCTGAAAAAAAAAACGGGCATTTGGATTTGAACCAGGGACCTCTTGATCTGCAGTCAAATGCTCTACCACTGAGCTATACCCCTATCTATAATAAGTTGACACAGGTGATGTTTTCACAGGTTGGTCACTGCGTGCTCAAGCACATTGTGTATATAATGGGTGTGTATACAAGTGTGAGCTCTGAGCCTATAGCTGTGTGCTGTCCTGCTGCAATACCCATAAATAATCAGGGTTTTGTTTTGTTTGTTTGTTTTTTTAAATGTGGTTGAGGCCACAAAGTAATCTGAAATCTGATATACAGTACAAGGATATTATGCAATAGCATTGCCATATGTAGAGTCTATTTATGACTGTAATTTTTTTTTAAGGTAGGGGGACCAGGGCTAGTTGTCATACATTATCCTCCAGGTCAGGATATATCAGCATTGGTCACAAAATCTTGGCAAAATTAAATAAATAATAAAATAATAAACAAATTCCCAAAAACTAAATCCCACCAGTATTGCCCAAGACAAATGTAAATGTAAGGCCTGATTTTTTACTGTGTAATTAATAACCTGTATAAATTTAGAACAATTAAATCTCATGGCAATATGTCCCTATAAAATTTTGTGACATTTATGAAACATACCCATGTCCTGAAATAAATATCTGTACACAGTTAATATCTACCTTCATTGCACAGTTGACATGTTTATCAGTGAATGTATATATCAGTGTGGTGTTATTGCGTTCACTTGTTTAGCCAAAAGCTATAACAAAAATATAGTGCAATTGAAATTTTAGTTTGGAGACAACACAAGTTTGTCTAATAGACAATAACCTTATAGTTACTGAGATATAGCCATTGTGACAACTTCCCTGTGTGACAGCTAGCCCCAGCCTCCCCTACAACAGGAATATGCGAATGAAAATATATGTTATAGTGAAGCTAATTAGCTTTACAGACATCTGAGCAATACGTTTACTATACATTGAGCTATACAATTTATTAAACCTTGGGTATGACAACAACAAAACAGACAATCAATGTAAATCGGATGAGATGAAACGCTCATATAGGCCTACTTGCACAGAAATGTATGTAGTTGCACATTTAGCCACCTGGTGTCGCTCGAACAAAGGGCGACAGAAGCTGAAAACGTGATGCTAAAGTATTTTTGGCGCATCCGATTCGAAACTGAAACAATGGTGTGTTTCACTGCTTTGGATAGAATGTGAACGGCTTGTGTGAAAACCGATTTACATGAACAAACAGCAGCAAAGACGCCACGATGATAAAAGTGCTTAGCCGTTTTAGTATTACTCAAAGTTTGAATATGCTGAATGCACATCATTTTAAAACTCTTCGTTATCAGTGTTTATTCTAAAAGGTGATAGTTTGAATGAATAGGCAGTGTGAGGGCAGGTACACTCCCAATATGTCTATCTGTAACATCCGGTTGATGATTTTGGGTTTAAAGCAGGTCAAACTGAAGATAAACGCAATTTAAGATAAGCTATAGTCATGTATCTCATGCGCAAGACGTTTCTTTCATTTCAAATGATAAAGAATTCGGGAAATATTCGAGAGTGAAAGTCTTCCGCTGAATGCCCTTGCTTATCTCAGCACGGGAGCGCGCAGCAGGACACAGCGGCAGTGCCGTGAGCGCGCCTTCCGTGTCTGATTCGTTCGCTGACAGCCAGCGGTGCGAGCTGGACTCATTAACGGCTAGTGATCCTCACCTCGAGCGTTATCAACCCAATAGTGCTCCGCGTATCGTTTCCTCATCTCATTCCGTCGCCGTACAATTCCTCCGAAATGAATCCACTGTGTAGCAGATGTAACCGAGTGGTGTATCCCACGGAAAAAGTGAATTGCCTTGACAAGGTAAGGAAGGCTAAGCGAAACCTAGCATACGCTAGCACAGCTTACACCTCTGGCTGTGAGAACGGGGTATATATGGCTCTGGCTGTGTATAATACAGATTTTTAAAAATGTGGCTTAAAAGAGACCATTTCCGATGTGGTGACTAACGTTATTGGGAATGCGGGCAGAGCGGAAACGTGTCAAGCGAACGGACTAGTAATGAAAAGCCTTGATTGTGCTAACTTCACAGCACGCTACAAGTTGTTTATCGTTTGTTCAGTTGTCTCAGTGTGAATATCGTGTGATATCGACAGAAATGTGCGGCGGGGTCGTTATTTTTCAAACCAACGGCTGCAGCTTGTTCGTGGCCTCGGTCGCGAGGAGGAGGTTTGTTTATGACGTGTCAGTCTGTCTGTCCTGTGGGCGACATGGACGGACCCGAAAAACCCAAAACGTCCAAGTCGTGTCAAAAGCTAGCGTTTCTTGGCGTGAATGTTGCACCCTTATAGTAACCAGTTGGGCTATACACGCTCTATCTCGTTTTTTGTTATCCAGACAGGTTTGCAGATGTGCAACTTCGCGGGTGTATAACGTTGAGGCCTGTAAAAAAAAAACATGCGATTTAAGGGAAAATGTTACATGCATTCATGAAATTTCACGGCAATTCTAGTCGGGCCTTGCATTTACACGATGTGCACATCTATACAACATGTTTACCAACTGGTCAGAGGAAGTGTTGCTGCTCGACACGCTTGTGAAATGTTTTATATGCAGACCCCACCCCCTCTTAACCCATATCCTTATCGCTCTCGTTTTGAGTTTGGTAAAATCTTGAGTTTTTGAATTGCTTTAGATGCTCCAGAGGGTGGGGTCGCCTTCTTTTATTTCCATGCAGCGCAAGTATTTGCGAGGGAGAGAAACTGGGGCGCGTGTAATGGACGTTAAAAGCACATTAATCGATTGGCCTTGAACGAGGCAGCTTGAGGAATGACTACAGACCTATAGTGCGTGAATGAGACGTGCAGTTTATGTAAAATAAACGTGGGGGGCGTTTGGTGGCACACACCTCCCACAAATGTTGTCAAAACCAGCACTGACCCCACACACGTACACAAGTTGGTTCCCATTCATTGCCTGGAGGAAAGGCCTCGCATAAGTTGCTTCTTACTGTTGTTTTGTTGAGGCATGCCTACGCTTCCCTCAGCTTGAAGAGAGGCCAACCATCGCTTGTCATTCTGCTTCAGTGCTTGAGCTCATCAGCTGTCACTCTGGAGAACATCTCAGAAGAACCGCACCCAAGAGAGGTGGTCTAGGGGTAGTACTTATGTGGCAAAATGAATATATACTCTTTCTCATGTTGTTCAAAAATCATAGGAATTTTTTATTTATTTATCTATTTATTTTTTGGTGTGGCACACAGAAAGAGAAGTTTAGTCAAATGTCCAGACAGCCCTTTTCCAGACAATAGCAGTGGATAGTGACTGTCAAGCTTCAAAAAGAAAAACACTGTAAAATAATAACTTAAATCCGTAAGTTTTTTTTTGTTCTTAGAAACTAATACTTTTTTTTCAGCTAGGAGGCGTTAAATTTATCAAAAATGGCATATTGAATGATTTCTGAAGGATCATGTAACGCTGAATACTGAAGTGATGATGCTGAAAATTCAGCTTTACCATCACAGGAATAAATTACATTTTAAAATATATTAAACTAGAAAACAGTTATTTTAAATGGTAATAACATTTCACAGTATTATTGATTTACCATATTTTTGAATAAATAAATAAATGCAGCCTCAGTGAGCATAAGATAGATAAGATCATTGCATACTGCTTTATATTTATCCATCAGTAAAATACAGTGTGCTATACTATTGTAAGCTATTTTTAATGTGTAGTCTATAGATAGAATATGCCATTAATTATTCCATTGAAATACACAAGGAATCTTTTATACCTCTCTACAGATCCTCCCCTGTGTGTTTCTTCTGTTCTGTTTTCTTATATTTTCCCTATTTCTTCTTTTCTAACCCTTTAGCAACAGACTAAATACCTAAAAAGCATTTTGAAGTAAGTGTGTGTGTATGTGTGTTTTTTTTTTTTGTTATATTTTTGGCTATGAACGGAATCTCTGCTCAAGTGTTTGCTAGCAGCTTCTTCTCCCTGGTAGTGCAGAATAGATGCATGATTTTGTTGCTCACAAGCACATGTGATCAACTACTACATTCCAGCTGACTGGTAAGAAAGTGTTGGATATAGAAAGACAAAAATACCATCTAAATTATAGGCATTGCAGTTAGCATGCGTGACTGGCTGCATAGATGGAATGTAGGGTAGCGGGTCAGGTCAGTCCCCCCAGTCCATTTTCTGTGTGTGTGTGGTCTCTTATCACTGAAACACTCCCATGGTTAACATTAACTAAGGAAGCTGGTAATCAAAGTCTGCCATAAATTACAGCTACATACTTTAGTGTATAGCTATTGAAGGCCAGTATCTCAGTTGCATCAGGGTGTTTCCCATCATTTGTTGTTTGGTTGTGGATCATTCTTTCTGTTTTTTCCTTATGTTGCAAGAAGCTGGGAAAATGGTGATGTAACTCAGTTAGTAACCACTTGACAACCAGTGTGACCAGATGGGTGTACTATATAAAATGTCTATGCCAGAAGGTCTTTAAAATTGATGCATTCAAACAGAATAAAAACAAAACATGTTTTTACTTTAAATGGACATGACCTCAAGTTGGGTTTCTTTTGTGTCACACGTGGTGCTGGTTCCTCTATTGCTTTCAAAGAACAAGCACTCCATTGTTTTTTGCATTTAATCCTCAGAGTGAACTGCATAGACTGTGTAACAACCATAGTGACTGAATTAGCAACACTAAGGGATCTGAAGGACTTCATGTAATTTGCACTTTTTATCAGGCTTTATCTTTCCCAACTCAGTTGCAGAAAATTTCCCTATTTCTTTTGCATACACCTCCCAATACAAGCACATTTTAAAGCTTTAATCCTTCATTCCTCTGTGTCTCTCTCTTTCAGTACTGGCATAAAGGATGCTTTAGCTGTGAAGTCTGTAAGATGACTCTAAACATGAAGAACTACAAAGGCTTTGAGAAGAGACCATACTGTAATGCGTAAGTATCTCTGCTCTCTGTGAGTTTTGTGCGTATCGTATGTCTGCTTTCATTGTCAGCTTTTTTTTTTGCTACATATTCCTAAAGTTACCATGAAATAAATTAATTTTATTATGGTTCAGTGTTACTGATCTGTTTAATTTGAAAATATGTCATAATACAGAAATAAATTCAGTCACATCCTCGCATGCTGTCTGGTAGGTACTGTATTTGGTATGAAACTTACTTCATGACCGGTAAAATGTAAATTTTATTTAGTATTAATATGGGTAGTATGAATAAAATATGGACGTGCTACATCCACCATGTTGTTAGTGTCACATGACCTTCCAGAGTCAGTTGCGTTGCTTCACTGCAATTCACAACTCCTCAAAGTAGTAGGTCTTCCGAGTACTTTTTACCTACTGTTTTATTTCGAATATTATGAATTCAGACATGCTGCTCTTTTCAGTTTTCACCTATTATATAGTATGGAAGTAGGCATATTTGGATGAAGCAAACCGTCAATTGCCATTTGCAACCCTATTTTAGTAAACTAAGATATTTAACAAGAACAAATATATACACGGATGTTGGTATATTGAGAATTATGAAATGAAAAGTGGGTGTTAAATATTAAAGTGGAACCAGATGTTTCTAAAACAATGTCTGTTTGACAACTAGCTGACAGTTTCCAGTAGCTTGCTTGGCTTAAATGAATATAGCGGAAAAAGAGTGCCTCAAAAGAAGAGGAAGTTAGTATATTTTGAAGACACAAAATCAGACACGTTTGTCTTTTGAATGACGTGCACTGATGCAACTTTCAAAATAAGACAAGACACATGCATTAAGAAAGTAAATCGAGCCAATTTTAATATACCCCTGGTTTCACAGACGAGGGTTAAGCCTAGTCCCAGACTAAAATGCATGTCTGGGCTGTTTTAGCTGAAAGAAACTTGCACTGGTAGAAAACGAAGCGTTTGAGAGAGGCGGGGCATAGAGGACCTACAATAATGTACAGTATTTGAAAAATAATGTGTTTTTTGAACATTAAAGCATGTCAACATATTCTGTTACGCCAAATACACAAAATAATCATCTTTAAAAAAGCATCATATGACCCCTTTAAAATATGTCAGTGCCATTGTTTTGTCTCAAGATGCACACAAGCAATGTTATTTTCTAAGGCACATTTATAAAAGATTCTTAAATGTCCTAATTGAACTATGGCCTAATCCTGGCTTAACCTAAGCCCTGTCTGTGAAACCAGGCCATAACTTTTTTTTAATTGTTTCTGATTGTCAATTGTCTCAGTAAGTGTTAGTTGATCGTGGAAAGGTCACGTCCGCGGACACAGTAGCTGACTTGTGCATTCATTCAGTGGAAGGGTATTGGAGGGAAATTCCTATTTTCACAACAATGAACCATACACGCATACAGAAATGAGTTCACTTCTCTGGAATGAACTTCTGATCACTAAAAGTCTTGAGTCAGATACCTCACTTATAGCATTCCTGTTTTTAGAAGGTTACCATTCATGCTTCAAGTTGCAGTGGTAATGCAGACCACCAGGCCTAGCATGCTACTTTGACATGGCTAGAGTACATTTATAAAGTCATGATGACCAGCTGGCATACAAAATATGCAAATTAATCCCTTCTGTGAGTACTGATGTATCTCAAGGTCCTTATTTCTCATTCTCACACACTTCTGTAATACACCAGGGGATTTTAGTCTTTATTTAGCAAATGATTTATTTCTGTCACTCTGTCTAGATCTACTTTCCAGTGGTGGAAAGAGTACTGAAAATTTGTACTTAAGTACAAGTACTGTTACATTGCTGAAATAATACTCAATTACAAGTAAAAGTACTGGTGTCAAAACAGTACTTAAGTAAAAGTACAAAGTACTCCTCTCAAAAACTACTCAGAGTACTAGTTACTTTTTAGCCGGCGATATTTAATGAATTACCAAAAAATATTCATTCATATCAAAGATATATGTGGATAATAGCTACTTTGAACAAAACCCACTTTTATCTTATTGACAAAGTACGTGAATTAGTGGTCATGATACAGAAATGTACCCGTGAACCAGAAGAACTGACTTCAGTGTTGGGATGTATTTCCAAGTGAAACGGAATATTGAATAAAGGGCGGGGTTTTGTTGTGGTGCACCTCCACTCCACCTCTTTCTCATAGCAGATTCACGGTTGGATAGGAGTGGTTAAAGGGGTCATAGGATGCCCATTTTCCACAAGTTGATATGATTCTTTAGGGTCTTAATGAAAAGTCTATAACAGAAACAGCAGTCCTTACGTCATGACTTAACAAGAGGATTCTCCCCAAGCCGTCAAACTGACGTCATCAGAGCGAGAATGCCATTCCAGAGCGGAAGCGATGGCAGACAATTTTTTTTCCAATGTATTGACTTGCATCATGGTTCAATTGTTCACCACAAGATTAGTAATGTGCACTAAAAAAGTAAGTAGGGTCACTTTTTATTTCATGCCGACTAATCATTTTAATACCATTGGCAAAACTACCACATACTGTATACTGCCATATAGATATTTTAATATTTACAAATTTTTTTTTGTCCGTCCATTTTTTCAAGGCAATCATTATTTCAAGCTTTGAAATTGGTTTAATCCTAGTCTTCTGAAAAGACACATTCGCTTTATATGATGAACAGATTTTAATATAGGCTTTTAGTTACATATAAATATTGATCAATTACCATTACAAAAATCTCAATCTTAAACATTTACACATTCTGTGTATTTGTGTCTTTAAAGGGGTGGTTGGTTGCGATTTCACTTTTTTAACGTTATGTATGTAATGTAGTGTTTGAGCATAATACACTTATTTTCATATAGCTATGAGAAGCGTTAAACATGTGGTTGCCGTACTGTATTAAAGCTTTAATTAGGATAAAACCGTATATTAAAAGCTAACATAAGCAGTGGCATTTACAAATAATAGCATATATAAAAGTATGAGACAACAACAAACAAAAAACATAGACCTACCAGTAAAAGCCGTGCTTGCACAGGTTCTGCACGATCCTCTTCAATAATATCCTCTGCTTCTCAATCGGGCTCAAACTGATAAGCGATATTAATGACACCATTGTTTACAAGACAACCGGAGCACATGCCCCTGGTGTGGGGGGCAGGACGTTTAGACGCACTAGAGGCGGTTTAGCCAATCACAACACACTGGGCGAGCTAACCAATCAGAGCCCATCGCTTATTTCTGAGGTCGGGTCTTCATAAAAGCAGGAAATGATCAGTGCGTTTCTCAGAGAAGGGACAGAGCGGTGTGAAATAAAGGTAAATTATGTGAAAAATAATGTGTTTTTTTTTTTTTTTAATGAAGCATGTTAGACTGCACACCATAAACACAATCGAGCCTAGAAAAAAAACAGTGAACAACCCCTTTAAAATTGGGTAACTTTGTTGCAAAAGCTTACAGCACAAGGAAGCTTGATTTCAAATTAGATTTCAAACTGAATTGAATTTACAAAAAAAACAAGTACACAGTCAGTAATAAAATTATAAAACAAATGACCTCAATTCAGTTTGAAAAATTCAAAATATGACAACACTGAATTTTTATAAGCAGTGGTTTAAGAGCCATATACAGTATGTTAGGCCTATTTATTTACATAAATGGAACATCAGATGGCTTTGACCTGTAATGACTGTACAATGTAGTGATGCAGTTAGGCAGACTAGGATATTTATGTACAAATCAGACAAATATCCCATTCCAAAACATTTCTAGCATAAACTTACATTGTAGGGATGGGCTTAAAAATATATCACGATATTTCTGGTATTTATTGCGATAATGATATCAATGACGATAATTCAGGGAATCCTGTTACTTTAGAGAAAAGTATTATCTTTCGTATTTTTACCCAAAATAGGGTGTTGTGAGCATTAAAGGCACAATATGTAATATTCGCCGCTGGAGGGCGTGTATTCAAAATAAACAAAGAGGCAAAGGCGTAGTTTGATGACGCCGTGACTGAGTGTGGAGTCATGGGAGTTGTCGTCTTCATCCCCACAGCCGATGCAATCTGACGGGACTCGGGCAGAAATCATGTTCATGGATGAGCTAATGATTTGTTAACGTAGTAGAATGAAGCAGGGTGAGGCTAATAACCGTCGAAGCGAAACGAGGCCGCTGAACGAGCACGACACACGGCTCGAAAGCAGCGGAGCTTTTATTATGCCACAGTCGACCGCTTCCGCTCCTTCCGGTCGTGCGTATGTGGGGGAAAAAAAGCAGCGCTGATACATTTAACAATAAGTTCTGTTATTATGCTACTCTGCGATCGTCACCGCCATTAAATTGCTGACAGAATGCAGTGTTTTATCATCTAGATTGTAAAAAGGGTGTAGCACACGCATCGTCGAGTCAAGTGCCAGTGGATTAGAGACCTGCTCTCCCATGAGACCTGACGCAACAGAGTACGGCGCGGGACAAGATGTGCGAGTGCTGGTGCGGGCGGGTAGAGATTGTGTGTGTGGGGGATGCGGGAGAATAAAATGATTCACGGGACTCCCGCAAAATAGAAATATCTAAACATAAAATATCTAAAACAAATAAATTGTTATTCATCTATTGCACAAAAGCAACAAGAGCTAATATAAAATAAAAACGATTAACAGGCGCAAGCGTAGGCAGAGTTTCTATTTAGGCTAGAACACGTGTTTGCTGCGTTGAGCAATGTTGATTTCTGAAACGCAATGGCCAGTCAATGTGGAGTGCAGTACTGAAATGTGCGTGCTCACGAATCCTCTCATAACACACGAATTGTGGACATTATGAAAGATTCATTATGCATATATTCATTGTGTTATAACAGAGCTTTGTGAGATTGCGATGAACTGAGATGTCATCTTTTTAGAGATTATAAAAGCAGCGCTATTTGCTGGCATTCTGCCATGCCAAACCATGTACGCAGCAGCCTATGCTTGCTTTAGTTAAAAATAACAGTGTTTTGTGAATGTCGATGCTTTAATAACAAATATTTATCAGGAGCATTTATGCTGGGATTTCATGTAAATTTCATGGATGCAGCCACAGAAAAAAGTAACGTAACTAGTAATGTAACTAATTACTTTTGAAATAAAGTAATCAGAACAGTAACCTGATTACTTTTAAAAGGAGTAATCAGTAATTTAATTACATTTTCAGAGTAACTTGCCCAACACTGGTTATATGATACAGTATACAGTGCGAGTGCGCAACAGCTCACACCGCGCACAAGTGCATGTCCTTTTGAATGCACAATCAGCTTGTAACACTCCAAAGAGAAAGGAAAACTTGAAATCGCATCATATGACCCCTTTAAATCAAAAACCGAATGATCGAATGATACACGGATTATATAGCTGTCTCTTTGCTAGGGCTGTGAATCTTTTGGTAGACAGCGATTCGATTCACGATTCATAGGTTTTCGATTAGATTCAAGAACGATTTTTGCAAATTCACAACGATTCGATTCAATTCGATTCACAATAAAATTCGATTCGATTCTATTAACGATTCGATTCTGCATTCTTTAAGTGCATTCACAGGAGTCTTTAAATGCTTAGTCAGGGGGCAAATTACACAGCAGCCTTTATGGTTAGAGAACCATAGGTTACAGGGAAAAAAAACACTTTTGTCCATTGTTAGATGCTAGTTTAATGATGCCATGGCATGACTTGGCATATGTAGAAATTTATTTTAAAAAGAGCTTTAAAAGTATTATATAGGCTAACATTTTGTCACACCAGGGGTGTAGCCATCATTTCAGAAGTGACAGACATGTCAAATACAATAATTGTATGTATGTATGTATTATTTATTTTTTATTTTTTTACAAGGAATTATTTTCTTATCTCTTACTTTGAATTTGCTATAAGAAATCAAATACACTGCTGGACAATAATCAATCATTTGTAATCTATAATTTTTTCATAATGGCAATTTTATGATTGTTTTATATACTACAAACAATTATTTCAATTTTCTGCACAGAATAAGGTATTTTCAAAAAATATATATACTTTATAGTTTCTGTAGGCTACTGTAATAAGAACGTGCCCGATGCCTGTTTGCTATAGCAACAAACGCTACTTTCATGCATCTGATTATCAGATAAACCTTGCGCTCTAATTTCAAAGTTGTTGTTAAAGCTGTGGTTATTTTAACAGTTTCCTTCGTACATTCGGTTGAAGGACATTGTTAAAACACTTTTATCATTCAATGGAACTGTGCGTATGCTTTAGACACTTAAATCTTTGCTCCGTCCATGCAATAAATGCGCAGCCTTCGACTGCTCAGGTAATGTCGTCGTCGGTATGACCGAGAGCCATTGAAAAAACTACAGAAAAGTAAAACTACTTCACTTTAGCATTACTTAATGCCTGTGACTGGCTTCAATACTCAAAACTGCAAAATCACATTGTATATCCAAATTGGATCCGTCCTCAAGGACAACCCCGCGTTCGTTTTTTTTTAATATCCAATGTATTCCCATACTGCAGATTTTAACTTTTTTTTCGGCGGGGATGAAAATTAGATAGAATCTCTGTCTCTGTCATTTTCTCCGCTGCACGTGCGTGTAAGCAGCCAAGTGAATGCAGTGAAGCAGCCGAGCGGAAATAAGTTGCATATGTGCGGGTGAGATTTTTTTCATTCATTTTTTTTTTATCGTAGATATGAAAATGTTTACGGTATGATAACCGTGCAGGTTCAAACCGTGATAAACCGCCATACCGGTATATCGTTACAACCCTAGTTAGTGCTGGATCAGTCTATATTTCTTTACATTGGTTTACAGAGCGTGTGTTGTATTATGTGGTGGTTGTCCGTAGCAACACAGTGTCTGTGTATTATACAGAGGTTTAACTAAGCAGACAGGGTGTCCTTTGGTAACCAGGAACAGACAACGTTTGGATGGGCTCAGTTGTTGTGTTGTTAATATGATTCATCTGAATTCTGAATCAGCCCTGTTAAATGCTTATGTGGCACACTATGTTGTTATATGGTTACATGATTAACAAACTGTAGTTAAATTATTAAGACTGTATTTAAAAAATGATTACGACTTTATTACCAAATATATCAGTTAATGTTGTAATAGTAATTTCTATTCTCTGTTCTACAGCTCTGTTATTTCTGGCACTCTAATTGTGTGTTGCGTTGGATGATTGTGGTTGGGTTTGTCACTGTCATGCTAATTTTGTGTTGCGTTGGTCTGTGAAAATAGGACAAATAAGCTGCCTTGTTTACACAAGGCACAAATTACACTCCTGCGTCTTCACTATCCCCATACAAATCAGCGACAAGCAAATTTGGACATTCACCTTCACGGTCACTAATTCATGATCTTTGTCTTTAGCAGCATCATGGTTAAAAATCATCCCAGTAGCCTAAGTCATTGACTTGAAAAATCCATTAATAAAATAACATTAACCTAAATAGTTTATGCATTAAAAGTTTTGCCTAACATTTGGAGACCAGCAAGAATTATAATAATTAAAAATACTTTTTTTGTAATTCAACTTGGAGAAATACTGAGATGATGTTAGCAAAATGCTGATGTTAACTAAAATGTCTCTGTGTGTGTATTTCAGACACTATCCGAAGACGTCATTCACCAGTGTTGCAGACACTCCGGAGAACCTGCGCCTGAAACAGCAAAGCAAGATGCAGAGCCAGGTATAACACGCCAGCAGTCGCATACTCTCTAATCACTCTAATCGATTCCTTATTTCTGTATGTTTCTGTGGCATTAGTCAGTGCACTCCTAAGCATGAAATAATACTAAAAGAATGCATGAATCAAGTCATGATCATCTCCCAGACCTCCACCTGCACCCTCCCCTAAGCGGGCTTTCACACTGAGCACGTTTGCTGTGCTCAGTGTGAAATTATCATTAATGCTATCTCTATTACTGTCAGAAAAAAAGGAACAAGCAAATTTAAGGGAAATACAAGTTTATCAGTAGCTATCAATCAACTAACATTTGTTCCCAAAGTAGCCTCTACTACGCAACAGCTTCATTGAGACTAGTTTGCAACCATTATTTGCAACATTACTCATTTTATTGTATTTTTTTTGTATATATTATTTACCATTAATTTATTGCTAGCTAATTACAAAATCACACAAATCAGGGTTTTAAACTGTGTTTAGACCCAAACAGATTAAATAAAATAAATAGAAAATAAAATAATATTTAGTTTGATCTTCTGAGGTTAAAAATAAAGATTTTTTAAATGTTATGCACCTGCTTTCACTGACCATTCATTGAAATAAAAAAGAAAAATAAATAAGAGTTTGAAGGCCTTTTTACCCTGTGGAATGTGGAAAATGCCAAATGTTGTTTTTATGATTATCCATTAACTAAGCTACATATATGCTGATATAATATAAAGGAGGAAAGTATACTTGTGAACCTGTTACACATGAAATGAACAATTACAATTTCTTGGATATTTGCTACTGATTTCTGTGTGTTTTTGTTGCAGGTGCTCTATAAGGAGGAATTTGAGAAGAACAAAGGAAAGGGCTTCAGCGTTGTGGCCGACACACCGGAGTTGCAGAGAATCAAGAAAACACAAGACCAAATCAGCAACGTAGGTCCAATACCTGTGTATTTCTCTCTTTTCACATATTACTCACTTTTCTGTGCTTCATATTTTCTCTTTTTTTAGCTGTTAAATTAGCTTTTTGTCTTGTGCTTCCCAAACTCTATCTATTACTCTCCAACAAACAGAAACATACACAGTTTATCGATCTTAATCTCCTTTTATTTTTATATGAATGAATTGTTAACAAGAAGTAATAATTATTTGACCTTGATGGAGCATTTAGTCCCACCCTTCCTCTTCTTCTTTCACACCACACCTTTTTGCTGAAGTATCTGTGCTGGTTGCCTGGTAACAGTTGTCACCTAACTTCCTTTTTGCGATGTCATTTCCTGTCAGTATGAAAGCAAGACATCACTTCATTTTCTGGCTAAGGAGACACCTTGTGGATGGTGCAGGAATTGCTATTAATTGTCACCCTGGCTCAGAATAAAGTTTAATTAAATTAAAAGCTCTTGCTGAAACCACCACTTTACAAAATGAAGGACTGTTTTCTGAGTGGTTTAATTATGAGATAGCACTGCATCAGTATGTCTCATGCACTCTATTTTTTTTTGTTCCTCGCCACAATTTCCTACAGTTAATTCAGTCTGAACTGCTTACCCAAAGAGCCCACTGCTGTGGAAGCGATTCTCTCAGTTTGAGGGTGTGTCTGTAAAATGGACAGCAGTGTGGTTGTCTTCATTGTGCTCTATGATTGGTTTTAGTACAGTGTCAATGAAGTTATCATACACTACCATTCAAAGGTTTGGGGTCAGAATTTAAAAACTGGAGTAATGATGACTGCTGAAAATTCAGCTTTGCATCACAGGAATAAATTACATTTTAAAATATATTAAAATAGAAAACTATTATTTTAATTTGGAATATATGTTCACAAATTTGCTGTTTTTACTGTATTATTAATCAAATAAATGCAGCCTTGTTTGAGCATAAGATTGAAAAACATAAATTCTTACAGACTCCAAACTTGCACAATCACCTTTGGAAAAATACCAACTTTATTTGCATAATTGATTCATACAATATCAGTTAAAAATGTTTTAACACATTAGCTACATTTATTTGTGCTTGTATTGGTCCTATAACACAATTAATTTTTTCGGATGGCCTTTTTTTTTTTTCTTGTCCTGCCAACATTTTAACTAGTTTTGCTACATTACAAATTATCATACATTATAAAATTATACATTTTCATGCGTCAGAAAAATGTAATTAAAATATTTCACTTTTTCTTTACAACAAATACTTTGCTAACAATTTTACAGCCGTTATCTTCATGATTCATGCACACATTTTTGTTAGAAATTGATGTCATATGTTGCGTATGTTTATAATTTTCAACCTGTCTAACAGCTCCAAGGCATCTGCTTTTTATAACAAATAATTCTCACAATTTTGACTGCTGTCCAGCTAAATAATCACTCACTTTGGTGACATATTTTGCAGAATTCCCAACGTTAAGTACATCACAGTAAACAAAATGTTAATGTTTGCATGTATATTTATGTATGTCTGTTCTGACACACTGTATATGTGTAAAATGTGTGTTTTAGATTAAGTACCATGAGGAATTTGAGAAGAGCCGAATGGGAGGGGAAGGCCCGCCTCAGCACCCACAGACACCTCAACAAAACACAACTCCAGGTACAACTCTCTGGTTGTCTGTTCTTCTGGATGATCATTAAAATCTCAATTTCACATGGGCCATAAAATAAACACATTTTTCTCTCATAGCATATCAACCCAAGGCAGCATCTCAGAACTATCACTATGAGCCCAAGCCTGTGCATCAGGCCGCTGCCGCCCCTCCTCCCAGCTCTGGGGTAATAAACTCTCTTACACGCACTGTCCTTTACACTCCTTCTTTTCAAGTCCTTACTGTCCTCTTTGTGTGCTTTGCAGAAGCGCTACCGAGCGGTGTATGATTACACCGCAGCTGATGAGGACGAGGTGTCGTTCCTGGATGGCGACGTGATCATGGACGTGCAGCAGATCGATGAGGGGTGGATGTACGGAAGAGTGGAGCGCACCGGCCAGCAGGGGATGCTGCCGGCTAACTATGTAGAGGTCATCTGAACATAAGAGAGAGAAAGTTGGAAGGGTGGAAAAGAAAAAGAGGGGGTTGCGGCGGAGAGATGCAGATGATTAGCCGAGTGCCATCTCACCTTTCAAGATCTCATCTTTTTCCTCTTCTTTTCCTGCACTAACTGTCCTATCAGGGGTCAGCCTCTATGACCCGGTCATGATCCAAAACAAACATAGTTCAGTACGTAATCATACACAGCAACAGCGCATATACGCACTCACATAAATAGTGAATGATTTACGACTTTCGCCCATGTCTTTCTCTCTGTCTTTTGCTTTTGCTGTTTGTCTTATTAGTAAGTGTTTCCTCAGTCCTGGAAAGGTGCTGTCACAAGTGGCACTTAAGTCTTAACAAGACTCACACACACCAACCTTCAAAATACATGACCACACGGACCTTTAAAATATTTAGGGCCTGCTATAGAGCACTTCGCAGACATCTCAACACACTTATCTTATGAGTTGCTATGACAATTTGTGAAAGAATCTGGTCCAAACTTCAGTTGTCAAGTTTTTATATATATATATATATATATATATTCATTTTTTCATATCTTCTTTGCAGCTTGTAATTGTAATGTATTCAGTACAGTTTCACATCTCATTGGATGTGGGTCGGTGGGTAGCAATGCTTAATCATGAGAATTCTGGTCATTCCATACGTCTGACCATTTGCATCATGTGTTGAAACTGAAATCTAGAAAAGGCTCCTCTTTTTCAACTGGACATTCCTAAAACTGTATGAAAAGGACTGAGCCTTTTGATACTTACAGTGCATATTCACTTAAGCTCCTTCACATTCCTCTAGCCCTTTACAGAATTAATTAGAATATATGAGTGTAATTTTGTTCTGCTGCTCTTGCTTTTAAAAATGCGGGGAAATAGTAATGTATTTTGTTCTTCATAAAGGGAAAAAAAGAAATGATATAGTCACTCAGCAAGCGAGGAGCAGAACGGCATTGTAGAATAATGAGAGAAGAGAGGAGCCCAAGCACAATTCTATGGACCATTTTAGCTTTGGATTTTAATCATTCCATTGGTTCTGGAACATTCCATGTGCATTGTATCAAACTGTATCTCAGAGCTATTCTGTAAGACGTTGTTATTGATGTTTTTGTTTGTTTTTTCCTCATATCATTGCTTATTCTCATTGCCGTGCTGGTATTGTACGAGACAGAATTTTAATGTCAATTTATCAATATCAGTGGAATAAAAAAATCTATTTGTATACCAAGGCAGGCGGGTTTGTCAAACGGACAGAATTGTTAGCAACGGTATTAGAATGTTAATTAGAAGAGCCTAGCATGTATTTCTCTCTAACTGGAAACAATGTTGCTGTGCAAAGACTGAGATTCTACTGATCATTGTTCTCTAAAATGCCAAAATATAGATGCAGAGAATGATCAAAGTAAGTGTTTTGCTTTCTCAGGATACTATTTCCACTATTGCTACTTCAAAGATTTTTACTCTTCTGTAAAACATTCTCCAGAATTTCTTTAATATCTATCAGTCCACTGTCACCAATGTTTCTTCAGTTCTTTACAACACCCCCTCAAACACCTTATTCTGCACATTATAACCATTTCGTATGTAAAAAGCTACTGCACTTTTCCCAGCACATGATGTTGTAGTATTTATGTGCAGTTGACATTCAAAGGTTTGTGGTCTGTAAGATTTTTAAATGTTTTTGAAAAAAAGTGTCTTATACTCACTAAGCCTGCATTCATTTAATCAAAAATACAATAAAAAAAACTAATATTGCAAAATACATTTATAATTTAAAATGTTTTTTTTTATATATATATATATATATACAGGTTTCACCTGTAGTTAATATACCTTTCACCTTTACTATAATAACCATGTAACAATTAATATAAAATTGATATATATTGTACAAAATGGTTATATCTTTTAAATGATCTTATTGCATCTTTTTACAAATATTACAAATGCAACTAGAGTTTTGCACCTGTTCAAAGACACTTTCAAACATCGCACACAGAAATAAATCAGGAGTTCCCAGAAGGACGCTTACAGTCCCTCAGCGTGCGTGTGTGTTAAATTCCCCGCGCTGGTGCTAAACTCTGTGTTTTCCTGTAATGCGAGCAGCGTTTGGATGTGAAAGTTGGAAGGCTGAATTCCTGCAGGTCTGTGGCACAGTGTTGATGTTACTGTTTATCCTATAAAACTTTGATATGACACATATA
>NW_015624828.1:143227-165671 GCF_001515625.1 Sinocyclocheilus rhinocerous | reverse complement strand
ATATATATATATATATATATATATATATTTTTTTTTTTTAAAATGTAATGTATTCCTTTGATTTTAATGCAGCATTCCTTTAATTTTCAGCATTATTACTCAAATCTTAAGTGACACATGATCCTTCAGAAATCAGTCTAAAATGCTGATTTGGTGCTCAAGATATATTATCATGTCGCAGCAGTTGAGCTGCTTAATATTATAATAATATAACATCAATTAATATAACATTATAAATGTCTTTACTGTCACTTTTGATCGACTTAATGCAAACTTGTTAAAAAAAAAGAACGATTAATTTCTTTAAAAAAAGCAAACTTTCTGACCCCAAACTTTTAAACTGTAAAGCATATGGATATGATATATGGATTCTCATGTGCTTTTACCTTTGTAAAACAATTGTGCAGTGCAGTGTTTTCCTTTTGGCAAGACATTAAGGGATACAAGATATCTAAATATCCTAAATTTATCCAAGATTGCATAAATATCCAAATTAGCTCATGTAAATACTACAATCCTTATTAGTGCACTTTTGTTTTGACTGTCTTTTTATTCCAATGCATAAATCTTACAAGATTTAGCTCGAGTAGATTGTTCTTCTTTTACACACTTTGGTGGAAAATCTATGACAGTATGTAGCATAATGTCTCACTGTTAGTAATGGTCATTATTGAATGACAAATCATCCAAAAATAAACAGGAGGGTTGTTGAAAAGGAACTAAAATGTGGAAAATATGGGGGGGAAATATGACTCTCGTGTCAAAAAACCTTGTATGTGTTGTGTAAACTCAGTGCTTGCCCTCACGCAAGTCATGGTTTTTATTGTGTGAATCTAAACATCCATTTGGAGTCAAAACTCCTGAGAATCAGACACGTCCCTCTCAACTTTCAAATGGAACGCAATTGTCTGCCTAACTAATTTAATCTTTTGTCCCTGATAAGCACTCAAATTCTATAGGTCCCATATAAAATGTGACTGGTTTTATTGTCTTCATTTTTCCGTATAGTACAGCCTGGTTTGCTCCTAATAAGCCAATTTTGTACCCTACAAAAGAGGACGCACTTTCAGAATCCAATTTACAGCGCTTGGCCCCAGTTATTGCTTGCTGCATCTTTCTAGAAGGGAGGACAGTAGTGCGCCAGTCCAGTCCAGCGGACACAGCCGTTATCGCTGCTACAGGGTGACCGAGCGTCCTCCGCATCTTTTGGACCCGGCTGCTCTGCCAACATCATGCTGGACGTCCTAATGTTGATGTTCTTCGCCATCATCGGCCTTGTGTTCCTGTCCTACATCATCTACATGCTGTGATCACGGCAGCATCGATGGACCGTCGTGAGAGCGGATGCGTGATTCACGTCCTCGGGAGGGATTTGAGCTTCAAAGGTTGGCGATGGATTTTTTGCTAATTGTATTTTATCGAGGAAAAATAGCATTCTTTGTGCTGTTAATGTTGCCTGTCCTTGATGATTGTGGAATTGCAGACCGAAATATAGTAAGGTTTTGGTTATGGTTAAATAATGTTAAAATACAAATGAATAATTAAGCCTATTCTTTCAAAATGTAGCTGGATGCAGGCCCGCTGCGAAAAATAGCACAATATATTATGTTGAGAATATTACTAGGCCTCTTTCTATGCGTGACCACAGATGAAAGTGCCCCCTGTCCCGTTCTTGTGCTCATATTTGCACTGTATGTTGTTACACCGTACAGGAAGAAGCTCTGTTTGTGGGAACATGAGATGAGGAACAGCTGTAACGTGAATTCACTGCAGGAGGACGCAGGACACACTTACAAGATGAGACTTGGCTCTTCCTTCTCATCTACCTACACCTCACTATTATTTTCTTCCCATTTTATTCAGAAGAACCTATTCAAATATATTTTTCTTAAAGGTACAGGCCATGGCTGAAACAGCACCACAAAACCCTAAGATCTACGGCTGTCTGGCTATTATTTTTCCTTTTCTATTCTTCTGTGCAGAATTTCAGCAGACACCTATTTGCAAACTCCCAGTGTAGTTGACACTGTTATCAAATGCATGTACTTTATGTCAGTGGATGTTCATAAATGACTGATTTTCAAAATAAAGAGCCTTTGTGAAGATGAAACGGCCTTTTGTGTAGAATCATTCATGTGTCATGAATGTATTAAACAGATGGTCAAACATCAACGGAATTATTTTTACATTAGTTTAGTTGGCACAAAATTCTAGAGTGGATAGGAGGGTATAGCTCAGTGGTAGAGCATTTGACTGCAGATCAAGAGGTCCCCGGTTCAAATCCGGGTGCCCCCTACAGTTGTTTTGAGAAAATACAAATGCGCGATTTAATTGTATATCCGTAAATATAACACGACCAAACAAGCCATCCGCGCTCTTAACATAACCGGACGAGACTGACAAACGAAAATGGAGAGACATTTAAACTTCGATCAAGTGATTTGGTCGGTTTTCAGCGGTGCTGGACACAGATAACCAATAGGGAGCAGTACCGGACACCAGATGAGAGCGTGCCACGTGGACAATAAAAAAAGAAATATGAAGAATTACAGCGACATCCAATGGCACCACGTACATTAACCCTCCATGATCATTCTCAATCATCCGGGTCATCCTAAAACACCTTGTAAAATATACGTGGATTTATATTTTCCTCAGTCAGATCTGGCACATACTGGGAAAGGTATAGGCTATTTATCTAGTGTTGTTATAAAATGCATTATATTAATGTGGTTTTAAGCTTATTAATTGTTCTTTTCATGTCAAATTACATGTGTTTATTGCATGGTTGATGTTACTATTAACATTATTATTATATTACACTCAGATAAATTCCAAACAGCTAGTTATATCATTAAAGCATTACATATTTTAATATTTAAGAAACTGGTGTGTTATTCTTTATAGATATAATAATGTATTACAGACAGAAAACAGTTCCTAAAAACATTTTGCATCTGTCTGGTCTAGTGTATATATAAAGTATATAGTGTATATACTGAATTTGCACTCTTTTGTTAATCAATAGAAGAAAATAATGTTTTCCTTTCCATGATTCGCTTACTATTCACTCTCCTTTATCCGTTTTATAGTAACTACCCCTGTGTAAAATGTAGGTAGTATAATCTCAGGTGACTGTCATCAGCACCCAACATGCAGAGGAAGGAATACATGGAGTGCAACTTTCAGTATTTAGGTTCACACCAAAAATCACACAACTAAAAGGGATGTTCTCACACACACACACACACACACACACATTACAGATCAATTAACAGGTTTTAATATTACAGTAGTCTGTGCCCAAGAGTGAGTAACATAAAGTTACTTCCCTTCTGGACTCCCCAGCTCCAAGCCTAGGAGTCATGCGACTAAGCACATGACAATGTACACCTCATACAACGTCCACATTCAATGTCAAAATAAAGTTTCTTCAACATTTCATTGGTATTTCAATGCTTCAGTAAACCTTTTTACAATTGTATTAATGGAGGTCTACAAATAGCTGTAGTAAATGCACTGAGAAAACTGGTCTATTGGATTTTAAGCTTTTTTAAAACAGAATATATGTTGTATCCTGCACTTTCACAACCTTATTTTATGAAATGGATAATGCCATAAAAGATTTAAACTTATTCATATAATATGTGACCACCATCTTGTGGTTATAAAAGAATGAAACAAGTTCTACCAGATAAACAACTGGTTTACAAGTCGATATACCTATGATCTGGGAACGCATTCAAAGATCGTAGTGGAATCCGGCAATGGAATATACCAAAACGCCTATAAAATAGGGGTGTCGTTCAAGTGACAAAACCACCCAATGCTCACACAAAACTAATAACGTGTATTTAATTATACCAAAACGTCTAAAATAGCTCTCTACGATCCCGTGATAGTCAGTCATTACAAAATCCTAGAAAGAAATATGTTGCGCATTCATAAGTCATCCCTGGAGAAGCGGAAACGGACCCTGCACTCATGGTTGATCATGTGACACTCTCCGTCTCGCCATTTTCTTCCTCTCCGCCGGCGATCAAGCTCCTATCGGATTCGTGACCATCTCTTGCGCTCCGATCCTAACCTGTCAACCTAGAACAGAGCTTCTCTAGAGCCTAAACCTCCTAGACTTAAGCCTTCCTCCTTTTAGTTTTAGGTTTCTGAACGCGCAAGAAGAATGTCCGCCGAGAGCCCCCAGTACTCTCCCTTCTTCGCAGTGATGGGTGCCTCAGCAGCAATGGTGTTCAGTGGTAAGAGACGCGTCATTTTAACCTTAAACTGAGTCTCCATCACTTTGAATGCTTTATTGAATGTATAGTCTGAGTTAAGCGACGCGGGTGGCTGTGAACGGCGTGGTGTCGCGGCGCGCTGAGCCGTGTACCTGTAACAGTTGGTAAGAGGAAGGGATGCGACGGTTTCCATCACTGCACATGACGTCTCAGTTGACGTAATGTCTATAAATTATTTATTTCGTTTCATTATTTCCTAAATTGTTACGGCTCACTGAACCCTGCGTGGTAAACTTAAGACGCTGCCGTGTCGGATGAGCCGAATCTCCCGTTTTAATGTTTGCGCAAGGACGTCGTTTATTTGGTGTCCTCTAAGCATATATTGCTGGAAACACGACCGATTTTTTTGTTTGTTATCATCACCATCTTAATAATCTCATATCCTCCATATATTGGTCTAGATTGTAACCGTAGCGTCGTCTGACTGATTAAGTGTCATTGAGTTTTTTCAGCTCGACGCGAAATGCATTACTTAATTAACAAACAGGTTTGCTCTTATCTAATGCTACAGCCCATTTTTAAAAGACGAGCTACACGTTTATCTCAGAGCCACACTTATTGTCTGTACTCAAACGCACACTTGTCTGTACTCAAACGCCATTACTCTTAGCATTTATCACATTTTGAAGTGCCATGTTCCTCAGTCCCGGAAAGAGCCGAATAAATTTGACGCAACACCTCGTTCGCTTCCTACAAACGAAAGGGACTCGCTTCTGTAGTCATGTGACGGAGAACGAAAGCCGTTGACCACTGCCTCAATGCTTTGCTGACCTTGCCTTTTAAAGTCTTTAAAGCAAGACACCACAGGTGAATAGGGTAAAGCAGACATCAAGTTTTTTGAAATGTTATGTTTAAATATTTAAATGAGCCATTATCTAATTAAAGGGACCGTTCACCCCAAAATTAAAGTTCTGTCATCATTTACTCCTCCTCAAAGTGTTCCAAACCTGTCTGTGTTTCTTTCTTATGTTGAACACAAAAGAATACATTTTCCAAACATCGACTTCCATAATAGGTAAAAAATACTGTGGAAGTCAGTGGTTTGATTGGCTGGATTTGAATACATTTCCAGAACAAAAATCTGAACATTGGATAAAGCCAGATTCAAAATTATTAAAGGTTTTTACAGAAGGGATTTTGAATGTACCTTTTTTTTTTCTTTTTTTTTTTTTTTTTTAAAATACTGTCAACAGTCAGGAAAAGAAAATTAGGAAATAATCTATAAAAATCATGTGAATGACCTATAAACACACCCCTCTGTAAAAACCATCAGAATATAGTTAGGAATAAAACTAGTGTAAATTTTGGTGTATGAAAGTGCTACTGAAGTGGGGATTTCAGTGCAGGAGAAAAAAACTCATCTTGAGAAAACAGCCATTAAATGTAATACAGTTTAAATTTAAAGATGCAAATAGACAAAGTGTGATCAAATAAACACTTACATGTGTACTTTGGATGTTTTCTTTCCACTAGTCTGAAAGAAAACAAGTTATGGAAGCGAAATTGCTCAAAATTGACCAGTGCATGAAAAAACTACAGTTTTGCCTATAGTGTCTCAGCTTAAAATGGTTACAAAGTATTCCTGGAACAGCTGGTTTGTATTTGGGGGGTTGATATTTAAGACATACGTGTTAGAATGATGTTCATTAGTTGGGTATTTACGTGTGCCTTGTCCTGTAGTCATTCAACTTTAGCCCATTACTCTCTTTGTCTCTTTGCACATGTTAATTGCCATTTTCTCTCTTTTTAGCATTGGGTGCTGCATATGGGACGGCCAAGAGTGGCACAGGCATTGCTGCCATGTCGGTGATGCGTCCGGAGCTGATCATGAAGTCCATCATTCCCGTGGTCATGGCGGGTATCATTGCCATCTACGGCCTGGTGGTGGCTGTACTTATTGCCAACAACATCTCTGAGAATGTCACACTCTACAAGTGAGTCACACACTTCACTTGTGTCTTGTCTGCTTAGGATTTTCCTACAAGTCACTCTCAGCTTCCTCAGAAACAAAAAAAAATAGCACACATTTTATTGGTGGCTGAGTAATGTTATTCAAACAACTGCCTATAATATCTGTTTGATATGATAAGAATAATCTAGATATAACACTATATTAGAATTTATAGGTTGCGAGAGTATATAAACAATTAAAGAGGCTCTTACTGTATCTGTACATGGAGGTGAAAGGGTTTTGTTCGTTTTTAAAATTACCTTTTGTTTTTCTTTTTCTTTTTTTTTTAAATGGAAAGGTCTTAATGACTACATTTTATTGACTTCATAATGTTTAACAAATAAAATATATTGGTACAAAAAAGATATAACAATATATTAGAAGAGATGGATAGTTAAGAGTATATAAACAATTAAAGAGACTTTTAATTTATCTTTACGTATTTGGTATTGTTTAATATTATTATTATTATTATATTCTCTTGGTTATAATTGAAAAATCCAAATTACTTTCTACATTATATTGTCTTTGCTATAAGAAAAGATATAACATTATTAGAATTGATAGTGAGTATATATAGATATGTGACCCTGGACCACAAAACCAGCCTTAAGTCGCTTGGGTATATTTTTAGCAATAGCCAAAAAAACATTGTATGGGTCAAAATTATCGATTTTTCTTTTATGCCAAAAATCATTAGGATATTAAGTAAAGATCATGTTCCATGAAGATATTTTGTAAATTTCCTACCGTAAATATATTAAAACTTTTTTTTTTTTTTTTTTTTAAAATACTGTCAACAGTCAGGAAAAGAAAATTAGGAAATAATCTATAAAAATCATGTGAATGACCTATAAACACACCCCTCTGTAAAAACCATCAGAATATAGTTAGGAATAAAACTAGTGTAAATTTTGGTGTATGAAAGTGCTACTGAAGTGGGGATTTCAGTGCAGGAGAAAAAAACTCATCTTGAGAAAACAGCCATTAAATGTAATACAGTTTAAATTTAAAGATGCAAATAGACAAAGTGTGATCAAATAAACACTTACATGTGTACTTTGGATGTTTTCTTTCCACTAGTCTGAAAGAAAACAAGTTATGGAAGCGAAATTGCTCAAAATTGACCAGTGCATGAAAAAACTACAGTTTTGCCTATAGTGTCTCAGCTTAAAATGGTTACAAAGTATTCCTGGAACAGCTGGTTTGTATTTGGGGGGTTGATATTTAAGACATACGTGTTAGAATGATGTTCATTAGTTGGGTATTTACGTGTGCCTTGTCCTGTAGTCATTCAACTTTAGCCCATTACTCTCTTTGTCTCTTTGCACATGTTAATTGCCATTTTCTCTCTTTTTAGCATTGGGTGCTGCATATGGGACGGCCAAGAGTGGCACAGGCATTGCTGCCATGTCAGTGATGCGACCGGAGCTGATCATGAAGTCCATCATTCCCGTGGTCATGGCGGGTATCATTGCCATCTACGGCCTGGTGGTGGCTGTACTTATTGCCAACAACATCTCTGAGAATGTCACACTCTACAAGTGAGTCACACACTTCACTTGTGTCTTGTCTGCTTAGGATTTTCCTACAAGTCACTCTCAGCTTCCTCAGAAACAAAAAAAAATAGCACACATTTTATTGGTGGCTGAGTAATGTTATTCAAACAACTGCCTATAATATCTGTTTGATATGATAAGAATAATCTAGATATAACACTATATTAGAATTTATAGGTTGCGAGAGTATATAAACAATTAAAGAGGCTCTTACTGTATCTGTACATGGAGGTGAAAGGGTTTTGTTCGTTTTTAAAATTACCTTTTGTTTTTCTTTTTCTTTTTTTTTTAAATGGAAAGGTCTTAATGACTACATTTTATTGACTTCATAATGTTTAACAAATAAAATATATTGGTACAAAAAAGATATAACAATATATTAGAAGAGATGGATAGTTAAGAGTATATAAACAATTAAAGAGACTTTTAATTTATCTTTACGTATTTGGTATTGTTTAATATTATTATTATTATTATATTCTCTTGGTTATAATTGAAAAATCCAAATTACTTTCTACATTATATTGTCTTTGCTATAAGAAAAGATATAACATTATTAGAATTGATAGTGAGTATATATAGATATGTGACCCTGGACCACAAAACCAGCCTTAAGTCGCTTGGGTATATTTTTAGCAATAGCCAAAAAAACATTGTATGGGTCAAAATTATCGATTTTTCTTTTATGCCAAAAATCATTAGGATATTAAGTAAAGATCATGTTCCATGAAGATATTTTGTAAATTTCCTACCGTAAATATATTAAAACTTAATTTTTGATTAGTAATATGCATTGCTAAGAACTTCATTTGGACAACTTTAAAGGCGATTTTCTCAGTATTTTGATTTTTTTTTTGCACCCTCAGATTCCAGATTTTCAAATAGTTGTATCAGTCAAATATTGTCCTATCCTTACAAACCATACAGCAATGGAAAGCTTATTTATTCAGTTTTCAAAAAATTGACCCTTATGACTGGTTTTGTGGTCCAGGTTCACATATATATATATATACAGTTCTCAATGTGGGCTCTTTTGTATTTTAGTCTTTAGTGTACTGGCACTTTTTCGTGTGTACCGGCATTTCTGACATGCTGCCGGTACTCAGTCAAAGCGTCAGTAGTCTCAGCCTCAGACATCACGCCCACGGACCGTTGGCTAAACGTCTGATGCATATGGCACATAAAAGTGGAAACACTTCAGGAGTTTCGAAGTCGTCATCAGATTGGTTGAATTATACAGGATTTCCGGGAGACGTGTGTGTCACATTCTTTAATGTTCCGCCTGGAAACAATGATGCCGTAATGCTAGGCTTGCCGCGATAGACGGTGCTGACGGTGATACCGGTGTTAAGCCGCAACACCGGTTACGTCACTTTCCCACCGCGTCATCGACCCCCACCGTCGTTTTGATTTTTTTATAGTAATAAAAATCATTTAGTTCAGTAAAAGAACAGACACTACCATGGATTCCAGACCTTCAGTCGTCAGTCTGAAGGTCTGGCTACGCGAGACTAAAGCGTCAGTGTCTGGGTGATTAGAAATGACACTATATAAATCACACTACCCAGGACGGGTCACCTCTCATCTCGAAAAAATCAAGTGAACGAATGCAAGCGGAGTCAGTCTACCTCGGGTTGTCAATGAGCGTGTTTACATGCACGTTCTTAAGCCGATTATGCTTAATAAGCCAAAAACGCACTATGATTATATTTTGATGTCACTACAGGGAAATAACCTGATTTATTAATGAAGTCATGTAAACGCAGCTTACTTGCGTTGTCAGGTTACTGATGTGCATGTAAACGGGTAAAACTGGTTATTTTAATAAGCTGATATTTGTGAGTTATCAGCTTACTGGTGTGCATGTAAACGTGCTCATAATGTGTGGGGCGCGCAGAGTAGTAGAATAATAATTAATTATTGATTACTAATTTGAATCAGTACATTATAACGACACATCACATCAACACATCATTTTAAACCGGTAAACTCCTGAAAAGTCCAAGTAAGCGAATTCAATCAGTAAGTTCAAAACAGCGCTAATGCAGATAAAAAGTGAAATCTTGAAAGTGAAAGTAAAATGAGAGCGCGCAATCGAAAGCGGTTTCAATAGCGGCTCCCTGATGCCTGCAATTTATATACAGTCGCCTATACTTACCCAACGATATTGTTACGTCCTTCGACGTAAGTTATTATTTGTATTTATTTGCATTGGTATATATTGTATATGTTGTATTGTGTGCTACGGATTGTGCGCAGCTCTCTTTTTCCCTTCCTCCTCTCTCTCTCGTATTGAAATATTCTTTTTTTATCTTCCCATCTTGTAGGCTATTTATTCCCTTTAGGGTTTCCGTAGTACACTTCATTTGGGAATCACGATGTCCGCTTTTTTTGCCAAAAACCTCCATTTGGGGACGTCCTCATTTGTAAAACTGGTATAAAAATAAAGTAAAAAAAGTTTTTTTTTAAATTGTAAAAATGCAGAAAGTTTTCTGTGAGGGGTAGGGGTGGGTTTTGGTTAAAAAGTGTATAACTATCTGTATATAAAAACAATAGAAGTCTGTTATGTACCCATTTAGATAGCTAAGTAAACGTGTGTGTGTTTACACTTGGTGTAAAGGTTATATATTTATTTTTGTTATTAATAGCATTTATATATATTTCTTTGTTGTAACGAAAGAATTCTGATTACAGTCTACATTTTTTTTATAACAGCTATAAAAAAAAATGTTAACAGTATTTTTGTTCATTAAAAAAGATAAACATATACAACTTTATATGAGAATATATAGACTCTGTTACTGTATCTGTACATAGAGGTGTAACTGTATTGTTCTTTTTGTAAATTATTGTTGTTGTTAATGTTATTTTATGTAATTATTGTTTATATATTTTATTAGATAGTAATGAGAAAACCCCAAATTCTGTCTACGTTATATTGTCTTCATAATGTAAAAAATGTTGTTCCAAAAAAAAAAAAACATATAAATTTCAATTCTCTGTGTTTATCTCTCTCTTTAGGAGTTTCTTGCACCTTGGTGCCGGGCTGAGCGTCGGTCTGAGTGGTCTTGCAGCTGGCTTCGCCATTGGTATCGTGGGTGATGCAGGAGTGAGAGGCACAGCCCAGCAGCCTCGCCTGTTCGTGGGGATGATCCTTATCCTCATTTTCGCTGAGGTTCTGGGGCTCTACGGGCTAATTGTCGCTCTTATCCTGTCCACCAAGGGTTAATTGCTCTTATCATCTCTTAAACATGAACAACCATCAAACACACACACAAACACCAATACAAACATCCTCAAAATGATACACATTGAGTAACTTCACCACCCGAAACGATGAGAGAGGAATTTTTGCGTGCATGCATGTATCGTGAGTGTGCTGTTTGCAGGTGAATGTGTGATTGAACTTCCTCTCTGTGTATAGTAGCCTGATGTGCGTTCCCCCTGTAAATGCGCTGTGTAGCTATTGCTCTCGTCCTGTGTGTGTGTGTGTTTAAATAGATGCCCTCTTTCTCCTATGCTACACTTGTCATTCTTCTTTGTCAATTTTATTCTCATTTGAAGAACAAATCAACCATCGTTTTGTTTTCTTACTTTTGGGACCATTCAAATTGAAACACTGATGTTGAGGGCCTAAATGTAAAAAAAGATGGATTATTAACTTTTTTTTCTGTTTTTGCTGATTATTTATGAAGATTGAGATGTTCATTAAACAGTTAAATGGATCAAAGCCTTTATTAAAAATTATGATTATGTAAGTACATTACATGAGCGTGTGTGTATCAGAAATTTATACATATATATATATATATATATATATCTGTATAGGTAGGTGAATTGCACTGTGGGAAATTTGTGGAGTTTCTTTGGGTATGTAATCATTGATTACCATGGAGACCGTTGTCTTAATCAAGGTATTGATGTGCAAGTTTGCTAAGTGTGCGTGAAACGAATCGATGCACATGTGTGTCTGTGAGCGAGTCTGTGTTTTAACTCATAACGTGACATTCTTCAGACATGTAGCGTTTTACCTGTAGTTGATACTGTTTCTGGTTCCATTCATGGGTGAACACCAGCGCAGCTTGTCCAGTTTCCGAATAAAACTTCCTCACCCTAATTTCAGTTTCCTTCTTATTCAAACACACACGTGATGTGATGATGGAAACATACTGCAGATGTTCAAAGTACAGGCCAATCCTTGGACTGTAACATATCCTGTCTTTCAACTTTATTTTCACAAATGACAACCTATTATGAATTCCAAGTATGATAATTCATCTATCACTGGTGAACAGATGACATCTGAGGAGTGTTTCATTAAAATATATTCAGAAACTGCAACCATACATTTAATAATCATGAGAGTCGAATAGACTGAGGGACATGAGGAATTAATTCACAGGTTGCCTGCCATCTGGTTGTCAGAATCACTGCATTGCAGCCTCAACCAAACTTCATCACGCTCCGCGTCGTCACGCTTCCACAGGAGCAAAGGGGGCGCTATAGAGCTGCACTGCTTCATTTTCCAGACCTCTTACCGCACATCATCGCCAGAAACCGTGTAACTGTCCCATCTCTTCAATAAAAAGTGACAGTACTAGTTATATTACACATCAGCAATAGTAAAAGACCATTTCTATCTAATTCTTTGTACAAATGAAGAAATATGATTATAACAGTAAAACTTCATAGCCTACTGTGATTAGGAGTGAATGTCACAAAGCCTGTCAAGAAAGTTTTACAAGAAAAAAAAAAAACGAGAAATATTTTGCTTAAAATATTTCTATAAGATATTTTATTCTATAAAGTCTAAGGTCTGAGAAACAAAACGAGATTTTTGCTTTTATATATATATATATATATATATATATATTCACACACACACACACACTATAAGGTCTATTTTAGAATAATTTTTGCAGAGTGACATTTTAATGACAATTAAGCACAAAAAAGTCTCGTTATGGGCACGGAATTTTTATTTTTTATTTTACATTTTTACATGACATACTTTTTATTTTATATAATTTCCATTATTTGTTTTGTCTATACAGATATAAATCATGTTTTTTTGTTGTTGTTTTTTTTGCATTACAGCAATGAACATGTACTTTCCTTTTGAGAAAATGGTCATATACAAATAATAATCAGAAAAAGACTAGAAGCTTGATGGTCCAAAAATTGATTTCATTTTCTTAATACAAACAAACAAATAAAGAAAACAAATAAATAAACTATTATTTATTTATTTTGATTGTAAGCTAAACCCGGACAGGCATGACAGGTGTGTATTACGTCAACAAAATGCCTAATCAAGATTTATGAACAAAATTAGGGTCTAACTTTTATAAGCATAAGCAAACAAAATTGACAGACTGTTGAAGATAACATTGTTCTGAAACATGTAGCAGAATATTCTGAAATAGTCTGTTAAACTGTTCGGTTGAAGATTACTATACCTGAACATGAAGAATACAGCAAAAAGTTGTACGTTTGTCTAATTGAAACAGACAAGTAATCTAGTTAATAATTAATAATGACAAATTAACATCTGCCTCAATGTACTGTCGCTGCACTTGCCTGGATGGGGAAGCGTGAACGTGAAGGGGTTTAGCCTTCAGTCTTGGGACGAGTTTGACATTTAAGTGACAGCCGTTTAGACCTGTAGTTACGCGAGCTAGAAAATAAACCCCGCCTACTCGGAATTTTTGACCAATGGAGTTTGGACTGAAGAGACGGGACATGTTAAAGCATTGTTTACGTCTGTCGTGAAAGTAGGTCACAGGAGAGTGTGACAGTTAGCTGGTGGACAGAATCCGATTGCTTTTACAGATACATACATTACAGTGTCATACTAACATCTTTAGGTATACGAGACTCCAACGATCGCAGTGGTATCCCTGAAAGACAGGTATGTTTGCTTGCGCTTATCCTAGTCAATGCAGCAGGCAGGATGTAGCTCATGCTAAGTCCGCGATCCTCAGTTTGCGCCAAGATCATGTACGTTATATATGTTGAAGCCTGTCTTAAAATTATTATTGTACGGGCTGGGATAATATTGAAATCCAAATAGTATTCGGTAGTATTAGCATGATTGCAGGCGATCTGTTCTCCTATAAGCGAATAAGCCTTCGTTTCTACAGACTTGCAAGGTACCTCGCTCTCGCTGACCAATTTCTGCGAGGCCTAGCAAAGAGAACATGTTATGTTATTTTCCGGAATGAAATGACTGAATGCATATGTCACTGGCAATTAAACTGAGCATGTTGCCAACTAGTGTTTACATCTCGCGCGAGAAATACTGCAGTGGAAGCTTACCTTCACGAGCGCACCTCACGCGCAACGTGATTACAATAAAACGCGCATAAAATAATCCGTTTGTCATTTTATAAATTGTTTGAAGCATTAATGGGGAACACATGTGGTAGGGACACAAAAAGTTTATGGCTTCTGACAAACTAATATTTTGGTACTCTATATATAACACACAGTTACTTAAACGTCATTTTTAATGGTTATTTATTACTGGAAGATCTCTGAAGTAACAGAGTTATCATATGTCTGTCTGTTTATCATATTTCTGTAAAGCTGCTTTGAAACAATGTGTATTGTGAAAAGCGCTGTACAAATAAATTTGACCTGACAATGTGTTTGCAGTGTGTTTCAGTATGACTGCCTGCTCTCTCTGTTCATGCTTTATAACAAGCAACTGTTCTTTCTGTGATTGACAGGTGTGAAGGCTCCTGGTTGGCATGTCAAGGCGGAGCAGAAACAGCAGGGCGTGGAGGTACGTGTGGAGTGGAATCCGACGGGATGCAGATGCAAGAGCGTTGGTGCTTGCCTCTGAGAATGAGGAGTGGGGTTATGATCGCCAGCAGGTGGGTGTGTAGATGTGGCATAATTCCAAATATGAAAATTTGCTGAAAATTTACTCACCCTCATGCCATCCAAAATGTAGATGATTTCGTTTTTTTCATCAGAACAGATTTGGAGAAACTTAGCATTACATCACTTGCTCTCCAATGGATCCTCTGCAGTGAATGGGTGCCGTCAGAATGAGAGTCCAAACGGCTGATAAAAACATTACAATAATCCATACAACTCCAGTCTATAAATTAATGTCTTGTGAAGTGAAAAGCTGCATGTTTATAAGAAGCAAATCCAATATTAAGGAGTTATCATTTTAAACCATTTCCTCTTGCCAAAAATGTCCATAATAATGATTCCTCCAGTGAAAATATCAGTGTTGGGGAAGCTACTCTGAAACTGTAGCTTGACCAGCTACAAGCTACTCATAAATTAATCAAGCTACCCTTTTGAAAAAGTAGCTAGCTACACTACAAGTTACTGTCAAAAAGTAGCTAGCTTCATTGAAACTACTTTCAAATTTTTTATTATTATTATTCTTTTTTTTTTTTACAATTAACATTACAAATAACTACATAATTATTAATTAAGAATTATAATGAAGTTATAAGTAAAATATAATGAAGTTATAAGTACAATATTTGGGGTTTAAAACAACATACTGTAATGCAATCATGATTTCAAAGAGTAGGGTGAATTCAGGTGGATTGGGACACTTTTCCAAGCCATTTCAATGACAAAAGGTGTCCCAATCATTTGATTTTGAACTATTCGATACACACAATAATAAAATACTGTAGTTATTTTAGTTATATTATTATATTGCTACAAACGTAACACAAATGTAAGAACAAAATTTATGCAACTTAAACTGGATACGGAGGAGTCATAAAATAAGCAGGTTAAACTCACAGCTCATGCGGTATTTACTGGATGTGAATGGAGGAGACGTCAATCATCAGCTGCGCACGTGAACACTGCACTTTGCGTGAATCCCGCCGCAACCATCCTTTGCCAAATGATAAGCACACTACTATATCGCGATTTTATTTTCTGTTCGATTAGTGTTCATTACAAAACTGTGGGGGGACAGATTATATTATGACCGTTCATCATTGTAAAATAGACATTTGATCTAAAGTGCAATAAAGAATAAAAAATAATCCGTTTTTAAAAAATCCTGTATGTGCTTTAGGTCTTCGACGTAGACCGCATTTTAATCTTTGTTTTGCGTAAATTACAGTTAATTCATGTGAAATATCCACTCCTGTACATCCTTTGCAATAGCATCAGACGATCTCTTGTCGGTGGAAAGACTGTAAAGCCGTGCGATGCGTGATATCACAACAGATGGCGGTAATAAACAAATTTAGTTTGTGATCTCGTCAGAAGAAGATGCTGGCTCGTGACTCGTCAGAACGCAAAACGGAATGTAGCGTTTGGTCGCGCTACTTGCTGGAAAAAGTAGTTAGCTTCAGGAAAAGCTACACTGTTTTAAAAGTAGCGTCGCTACTGTAAAGCTACTGAAAAATGTAGTTAAGCTAGTAGCATCGCTACTTGTAGCTAGCTACTCCCCAACACTGGAAAATATCCATCCCCTGTTGTCCCCTCACATCAAAATCCACTAACATTTGTTTAGAACTGCTTTGGACTGTTTTCTCTTGTAAATGGTACTTGATCTGTGCATATTTCTTTACTGATTCAGATAAGAACATTCACAAGACATTAATTGATGGACTGGAGTCGTGTGAATTATTGTGATGTTTTTATCAGCTGTTTGGACTCTCATTCTGACAGCACCCGTTCATTCCAGAGGATTCAAGTGATGTAATGCTAAATTTCTCCAAATCTGTTCGGATAAAGAAACAAATTCAGCTACATCTTGGATGGCCTGAGGGTGATTAAGGTCTCTGCAGATTTTAATTTTTAGACAAACTATTCCTTTAATTTTTAGTGTGACAAGGCCTTTTGTCTGAAGTGCTGAACATCATAAGAGTCGTTTCAGTTCAAAAAAGCATAAATGACAGACAAAAGAAGACTGAAACTATGCCAGATCTGAATTTGCATGCATGTGTCTTGCAGTACAGTGACTCTGATTCTGAAGCCGAGTATCCAGCCATTGTTCCGGCGGTTCCGAGTGCAGTGCCTGTAACCGGAGAGTCATACTGCAGCTGTGATTCACAGATGGAGCTCAGCTGTAACCCACGGCTCCGTGGTTACACACACTTGCGAGACTGCCACTGTGGAGAGGATGACCAAGGTGGTGCCACATGCAACATTAATACATTTGTTTTACCATGATCATGCTTATTGTGACTAAACTTATTCTCTTATTGGCTGTTTACTTGTTTGTCAGATTTTGACTGGGTGTGGGATGAGGGCAGCCGGTCGTCTGCAACGCTGCTGAGCTGTGAGAACAGGAAAGTGAGCTTCCACTCTGAGTATAGCTGTGGAACGGCAGCCATTCGCGGCTCCAAAGAACTCTCAGAGGGACAACACTTCTGGGAGATTAAAATGACTTCCCCTGTCTACGGCACAGACATGGTGAGGAACAAAAGTGCAAATGAGTGTCTGTATGCATGTTTTATGTGTTAGTGATATTCAGTATGGTTTTTGTGAATAGGGGGCAGTCTGCTTATTTTGGACATTTTATCTGAAAAGGGCTGATGTTAAACTTAGAAAAATTTAGCAGCATAGCTGATTCAGCAGACTGAAGCATAACTGTCAGCATACAGCTAGTAAGGATGAAACTTGCTGAATCAGTTGAGTTTTCCAAGATGTGAGCCACATTGCAATGAGTAGTTTTGCATACGTCTTGAAAATGTACACAGCAGTTCAAAAGCAGCACTGAACTGTTTTCAACTGATAATGACAAGAAATGTTTCTTGAGCAGCAAAGCAGCATATTAGAATGATTTCTGAAGGATCATGTGACACTGAAGACTGTGGGCTCGTTTAAACTTTACGGTTGAGTTCTCTGTGTGTGTTTATGTAGATGGTTGGTATTGGCACATCAGATGTGAATCTGGACAAATATAGACACACATTCTGCAGCCTGCTGGGTAAAGATGAAGACAGCTGGGGTTTATCATATACAGGTAAAACGGGTTCGGTGCGCAATGTTCACAAACACCTATACTTTACATGAAAGCGTGGTGCATAAGGACTCTTTTGTAATATAATGTATGCTTGTGTTTTTCTCAGGTCTGTTACATCATAACGGTGATAAAGTGAGCTTTTCGTCACGTTTTGGACAGGGTTCCATTATTGGTGTTCACTTGGACACTTGGCACGGCACCCTCACCTTCTACAAAAACCGCAAGTGCATTGGTAAGATGACAAACTCCTTTCATCTTATCTGTCTTGTTTTTGAAACATAATACACATTTTTAAGAGTCCGTTTTTCTCTAGGAAGTGAACGATAACATATGGACAGTTACGTTCTTCTAAAAGGAATGTTTTTAAGAAATCTGTCAACAGAAAAATGTCAAAGCTGTTTTTAGTAACTAGACAAACATGTTTTTAACATTACAGTTTAGTTATTAACAGTAAGGAACAGTGTTGTTGTTGTTGTTATTATTATTGTATTATTTTTCTTATTATTGAGCAGTTATGTTTGTGTGTGTGTGTGTGTATTTTAATTATTGTTAGAATTAGAATGAGTATATTTAAGATAGTTACATTCATTAAACAGGATCTATGTTCCTGTCTAGCTACGTTTGCTATGTATTACTTCTTTAAAGGCAGGGTAGGTGATTTGGTTCAAAAACATTTTTTGTTATGCTGGTTGAAAGTCTCTTCACATCAACACATCCTGATAGCAATCACTAAGTTAAGTGGTCTAAATGTATTTATATGTATGTACATGTATATCGTCTGTGGAAGGCATAGGACCATAAAATGTTTGTCCAATCAAATTCTTTGGTCTGAAGATTACGGTAGGCTGTCCTGCCTGCCTGTCAATGTATGTATTTACATACCTCCGTGCACCTTGTTCATGCAGACATGATACGTCATCAGCACGTTTCATTACTCTATTGCAGACTGAGCGAGAATGGGAGGTGTTATTATTGTAATATTATGCGTTTTTTACTGTAATGTTTTCTCACCGGTAATCTGACAGCTTTGTATTCAACACTCCACCAACGCCGTCTCTCATCGTGTCGCTGGTTAGCCTCTTGTCTGTCTGTGCGCATTCATGTGTTTTGTAGGAGGCGTGGCTTTGCAGAATGATTATGCAGGGTAGGTGGGATCTTGCTTTCAAAGCTAGCTTGCTATTGCTAGCCTTTCCGAAATCGCCTACTCTACCTTTAAATTCACTGCCTTTAAAACAACTCTGCTACAGTAACACTTCTTGTAATTCACATCAACAAATTTCAATTTTTGTAAAAAAAAATATTCAATAAATTTCCAGTTATCCTTGGAGAACAAAACCAATGTCTTGGTAATTTCTGTAAGCAATGTCTTCATAAATGCATGTAATATACTGTAATGTTTTCTCACCGGTAATCTGACAGCTTTGTATTCAACACTCCACCAACGCCGTCTCTCATCGTGTCGCTGGTTAGCCTCTTGTCTGTCTGTGCGCATTCATGTGTTTTGTAGGAGGCGTGGCTTTGCAGAATGATTATGCAGGGTAGGTGGGATCTTGCTTTCAAAGCTAGCTTGCTATTGCTAGCCTTTCCGAAATCGCCTACTCTACCTTTAAATTCACTGCCTTTAAAACAACTCTGCTACAGTAACACTTTTTGTAATTCACATCAACAAATTTCAATTTTTGTAAAAAAAAAAAAAATATTCAATAAATTTCCAGTTATCCTTGGAGAACAAAACCAATGTCTTGGTAATGTCTGTAAGCAATGTCTTCATAAATGCATGTAATAAGTTTATAGTTACTTCACCTACTGTTTTTATTAGAATATTTGTCAGATACCTTGTTCAGGGGTTGTGGTTTGCGTTCATATATCCATAAGAAAAATGTGCTGTCCGTGTCTGGTGAACATGATTATACAAGGCTATAACTAGTTCAAACGACCCACTAACTAGTCTTAAATAATCACAGAGCTGTCTCTGGAGCAGTTTAAAACACTCATTTGATAACATTTAACCCATATGTTGTGTGCATGGCAGGTGTAGCAGCTACAGAGATGAAGAATAAGCATGTTTTTCCAATGGCGTGTTCCACCGCAGCCAAAAGCAGCATGAAGGTGATTCGCTCGGTCTCCGCTCCCACCTCTCTACAGTACCTGTGTTGCTCACGACTCCGCAAGCTGCTCCCGTCTGGAGTCGATGCCCTCAGAGTCCTGCCCCTGCCGCCCGGCCTCAGACACCTTCTTCACTCCGAACTGGGATGGGTGCTAAGCCTGGATCATACGCACACGCACTCGAACACACACACCCCGCCAGGACCCTCCTCGGGCAGTGACTCTGAGGGCTGCTCCTCAGACCCGGAGACCTGCCAGCGGAAACGTTGCCGCTGGACCTGAGGCTGCGAGTGCATGTCCATTATGCATCATTATGCACACATCAGAAAATGTCTCCACAAATTAAAAAAAAAGAACCAACATATATAAACACTGGACGTGTGCTGTCAATCACAACGGTGGATAACAGGGCTGGCTGTAACTTCAAGGTCAGTCAAGCCTGTTTTACTAGTTGCATCACTGGTAAATATTCATCTTTCAATGCTCTAAAGGTAGTTTGCTCCATCAGGTGACATTTGGATATATATTGCAGTATTCAGTCATAGTCAGTTTTTATTATGTTGTGAACGAGTGGAATGAAGACCATCAGCTCTTCGAAAAAAACAAGATGTGAACCTCATGAACCTGTTCTGATGTGGGAAACAATAACATGCCGCCATCTGAAACGCAGGCAAACACTTCACAAAAAAACCCCCACAAACGATACACAACACTTTGAGTGAACTGTACATTTCTCCATTACTGCAGTGACTTGGGGGCAGAAAAAGTTACCCGATCTCCTCTGAAGTAATGCATATTCATGTCTTTCTCCATTACAGGCCAGTCAAACATCTCAGCACTTCAGAGTGTCAAGGTCTGTTCCCTCTTGATGTTTGAACAATCATTGTATGTTTTTACTCTCTTCCTATATTGTCAAACAGCTTGGACTAACCAATAGACAGTAAGTAACAACAGTGACGTCATGATGAATGTCTGCATAAATGTGTTATAAATACCTTTATGTTGAAATGGTGAGGAAAATGCCTGTGTATTTTGACCGTTTTTGGCTCTAGGAATTACTTTGGGCCCTAGTTCTTACTCAAAGTGTGTTTATGTGTGTCTGAACAGTATTTCCATAGAAATTCTGTTTCCCTGGAAATACCTTGATGCAGTTGTCGAACTGACTGATGCTAACTGAAGTGGAGGTTGATTCAGTTTTCAATCTGTGCAACGTCTCTACATGAGGTTCATATTGAATTCATGTGGGGTTTATATTGCAGATTTTGTAATTCATTGTTTAAAAAAAAGCAAATCGTGTTTTTGTTATGCATAAAGCACTTTTTGCGTTTATTGTATGTATGTAGAAATATATACAGGTCCCTATACTGTGTTCTAAGCGTATTGTGTCGTAAGCGCTCTCTCTTTCTCTCATTCACTCTCTGTCTTCTCTCTTCCTTCTCTTGCTTCTACACCATACATTAAGCATGGCCTTTTATATGAGTCAAGAAAAAAATAAGGAAAATTATATATGCATTAAAAAAGGGGCTGAATATGTTTTTGTTTGTTTGTTCTTTTTGAGATCTTAATAAAGGTTTCCAAAAATCAATCATATAGTTGCTCTTATTACACAAAATTAAAACTACACTTTCCATCATATTACATCTTTTGGATAATGAATTTCTAATTAATTTTGTACAGAATATTTCTGACAAAATATTGCGTAATAAAATTACTGCAGTAAAGATTATTTATGTAGGTCTGACTAACAAATAAGACAGTTTGTAGCTGGACAGTTTTATGACCAAGTGGAAGACATCTATTCTTTCAAAACAATGGAATTAATGATATGTAATATAATAGACTGCTAGACTGTCGCACTTGTGAGGTTGAACGCTCGCTCTAAGCGGAACAGGAATACGCACGCGCGTTTAGCACGGACCGATTTCCCGGACGAACAGCAGGAGGCGCGTGACGCATTTGTGGAGGTCAAGTCAAACAGGCAGGTGAGATAACTCATTGACTGAAAATTTAGATTTCTTTCATTCGTTATTCTTCTGTCGGCTTTGGTCGTAGTGTTTTGTGTTCACCTCATAGTATCTAATACAGGGCTGTCCAAACTCGGTCCTGGAGGGCCGGTGTCCTGCAGAGTTTAGCTCCAACTTGCCTCAACACACCTGACTGGAAGTTTCTATGCCTAGTAAGAGCTTGATTAGCTGGTTCAGGTGTGTTTAATATCGCATTACCGAAGGCCGGCCCAAGTCGAGTTGGAGCTAAACTCTGCAGGACACCGGCCCTCCAGGACCGAGTTTGGACAGCCCTGATCTAATACGTTACGATTCAACGGGTTGTAACACGTGAAGCATGTGTGCGCAAGACTGCAGCTGATTGTTTAGCTCAGGGGTAGGCAAGTTCGGTCCTATAGAGCCGCAGTCCTGCAGAGTTCAGCTCCAACCCTAATCAAACACCTGAACAAGTTAATCAATGTCTTCAGGAATACTAAGGCTATAGGCAGGTGAGTTTTGTTTTCAGGGTTGGAGCTAAACTCTGCAGGACTGCGGCTCTCTAGGACCGAACTTGCCTATGCCTGAACTAG
>NW_015624828.1:125070-143146 GCF_001515625.1 Sinocyclocheilus rhinocerous | reverse complement strand
CTTTGAGGACCTTGATAGAAATGTAGTGGAGTGAAAAGTACAATATTTGTCTTTCAAATGTAGTGAAGTTAAAGTCATAAGTTCCCAGAAAAAATAATACTCAAGTAAAGTACAGATACTCAAAAAGTGTACTTAAGTACAATACTCAAGTAAATGTACTTAGTTACTGTCCGCCTCTGCCTGGTTTAGCTGGTCCGTTTAAAGCAGTGAGTGTTCAGATGTTTCTGATTGATATATTTACGTTTACATTAGCATACGTCCAAAATGAGCACATAACGCTGCGTGTGTCATATGCATTGTCATCAATAGTTAAGTTAGATCAGTGTAGTCAGCTATAACTGTAAATCACATCTCTTTACATACTCGAGTTTCCATTTAAATATGCCTTGAAAATCCATGTCGTAATGTGTTCATTTGAAAGTAAACTTATAATTACTGATCATTTGAAAGTCAAGTTCAGGTGAGATTTGGTACACCTAGGATGCCTCGGGGGTGAGTAAAACGCAGCCTAATTTTCATTTTTGGGTGAACTAACCCTTTAAGTGTTTTTTTTTTTGTGTGTGCAAAATACACAAATACATGTTCATAACAGTGCATCATGGTCTTAATCGTATTTTTCATATAGTACTACTTAATATAATATCGTATTTATTCATAATAATAGATTTAGCAATCATTTAAGACTTTTTTGTTTTAGTTTATTATAATTTGCGTGAGTTCCCAGGTTTTTGTATACAGTGGAATCCAAAGGTCTAGTGATAATGCTTTTATTTTGTATTTGCATTTTTTATTTTAAATGTATTTTATTTCTTTCATTTCAAATTGTATTATCAGCATACCAATTTGAGTGAAAAGTTTAACTGAAAACATTCCATAAATTTCAGAATGTTGCAATATTTTATTTGCCCCCTTTTTGCTTTAAAGGGATAGTTCACCCAAAAATGACAATTCTGTCATCATTTACTACCCCCCTCAAGTTGTTCCAAACCTGTATAGTTGATTTTTTCTGTTGAACACAAAAGAAGATATTTTGAAGAATGTGGGAAATCAAACAGTTGCTGGTAGCCATTGGTTTCCATCATTCTAATTTATTGAGATGCACCTGTATATATATATATATATATATATATATATATATATGGAGATGAAGTATTACTTTGTTTAAATTGTTGTTTTATATAGATCACAGAGTCTATATATTATCTATTAAATTTAAATGCCGTGACTGACCAATCAGAATGAAGTGTGTAATAAATTAGAATACCATACCACACATACTAAATTCGACCAATCAAATCTGTTTTTACGTGAGATGTGTAATACATTTGAATAGCACACATAATAGCTTCTACCAATCACATCTGTTTTGATTTCTGTGTAATGAAGTTCTGTACACAAGCAAGCAATAGCTTTGAGAGTCAAGAGCAATGAGTTTAATTTCAGATGTTCATTGCAGGATGGACTGGCACAAACGAGCGCACGTTCATCGCAGTGAAGCCAGACGGAGTTCAGCGCAGACTGGTGGGTGAAATCATCCTCCGCTTTGAACGCAAGGGTTTCAAACTGGTCGGCATGAAGCTCCTGCAGGTGAGAGCACCACTGGAGCATCTTTCACATAATATTCACCTAGAGAATATATCATCTGTATTAATATAAATGTGTGTTTACGCCTGTAGGCATCAGAGGAGCAGCTCAGACAGCACTACAGGGACCTGAGGGAGAAGCCATTCTACGGTGGCTTGATCAAATACATGAGCTCTGGACCCATTGTTGCAATGGCAAGGAACACAGTGCCTCCATATTGGTCCCAAATATGAGTTCTGTAATTATGCCTCATCTAAAGACTTGTAATGCTATGTCACACTTACGTGTGTCTATCTGCATATGTTTTAATTAGGTATGGCAAGGGCTGGATGTGGTAAAGACTGCCAGAAAGATGCTTGGAGAGACAAACCCAGCAGACTCTCTCCCTGGCACTATCAGAGGAGACTATTGCATTGAAGTGAGCAGGTTAGTTTGTGTTTTAAACAGTATTTATTTAGATGGACTGTAAAAATTGTTTTTTGAAGTTGAAAATTAAACAAACAAAAAAGTTTATTGAAGAAAATACTTAAGTCTTTCTACTTAAAAATGTCATGTTAAATTCAATGTTACTTGCCATTTCTTTGTGAAATTTGTTAAATTATTAGCACTAGAAAATAGTTTCAAAGTAAACATTTTTCCAGTGTTTATAGATTTGCAGTATTTTTGATTGACTCGTCTGTGTTGCATGAATTCATTATGGTTGTATTAACATGAATGCTTGTTAAATAGTTTTTTCTTGTTGGCAGGAATGTGATTCACGGCAGTGATTCAGTTGAAAGTGCTCAGAGAGAGATCTCACTGTGGTTCAAGCATCATGAGTTGTTCTGCTGGGAAGAATGCAATGAGCACTGGATCTATGCTTGAAACCCACATGTAACACTCACACACTCATCGTAACATAGCTTCTGCAGCTTCATCTGCTCCTCTCAAGAGAAAACTCTGCTCATGCCATAAAGTGACCAAAAAAAATAAAACAGGAAAAGCTAGATCGTGTTGTCAAGGTAACCTGCATTTGTCCCTGATATCCAGTTATTGGTCATGCTATATTGAATGTAATGGTTTTTTTACTGCTTTCTTTGTAAATGTTTAATCTTCACAGATATTCACTTCATTACTAATCTTTGGTAGGTTGGTAAGCCATGCATTACTCTTTAAGATGTTTTACTTGAGGTATTTACATCCAATCAAAAGAAGTGGTTTACATTTTTACCTCCAGCTTTTGACATGGATATGCTTTTTGTCATTTTTATGCACTCTGTAAAAAAATACATGTATTAATCATGACTCAAAAGGAAAGCAATAATGAATGACAAAGGGCCAGCATATTCTGAAAAACTGACTTGAATATCCCAGTAATACTTTGTCTTACTCTAGTGCTTGGAACTCAGTTGACCAAAGGGCACCTTACTTTACAAATATTATTCCTTTGTTCATTATTTTGTGTAGACTATTATAAAAATTTGGGTTTGCTAAGTTTTTTAATTGTTTGCAAAAAGTATGTCTCGTGCTTATTAAGGCTGATTTTATTTGATTGTGAAATATTACAATTTAAAGTGTTTTTATTTTAATATGTTATATAAAAAGGTATTCCTTTGTTATTGTTTAGAATTATTTATAATTTATTTTCTGCTCAAGAAACATTTCTTATGTTGAAAACTGTTTTTGCTGTTTAATGTTTTGTGTGAAAACCAAGATTTTTTTCAGGATTCCTTGATAAATATAAAGTTCAAAAGAACAGCGTTTATTTGAAATAGAAATCTTTTGTAACAAATGTCTTTCACTTTAGTTCAATATTGATCAATGCGTCCTTGAATAAAGGTATTATTTTCCTTCAAGGAAAAAAAATATTGGTAGTGTATTTTCCATTAAATATTTAGTGTATAAAGTGTAAATGTGTATAACGTATTGCTCTACCTACTAATTCAAGGAAAAGACCATTAAGTTATGATAGCATTTCTACAAATGATGGCGCTGAAGACAGATGTATTCAGCACATAAACATGTTTATTTCTTAATACTTAACCACACAGAGAACACAGAGTGATGATTTACAAGGCGACTGGGACGACCATCTCTTCCAAACCTCGTCCAATCAAATGCTTCGGTTTAGCTGTTAACCTCATTCTTAATCCCAAAGGGAATTTAGCAGTGCTAGTCAGCACACATCTCACTGAGGTTGAAAAATGGATAGCTGCAAATGGTTGAAGTGATTTTGAGCTTTTTAAATCAGTTTTGTTGAATATTCTTTTACATATTTACTTAATGAGCTGAAATGGCATTGGGACATATTTGGGTTGTGCTAGATAGCCAACAAATCCTGACCACTTATTTGATTATCCTCAAGTATTCACTCTTATTTCTCTCTGCAGTCCATGATGCTTTCCAGTATTTACATATTGAGGTTTTGTTTGCATTTTCCCTCTTGTATTCCATTACACATCTAGCTGGTTCTTCCAAAATGAATCCTCTCATCTCTGAAGTCACTTGAGGTCATGATGAGTTCCTGTCATTCAGTGAGCTGTGTGCTGACGGACTGCAAAAATAAAGGTCAGGGTTTTTGGCAAAAACTGGGCAGTTCTTTCAGGAACATAGTTTGGTACTGGATTTAAACTGTTTATATTTCATTTAAAATTGCTATTCAGTCATAAGATGCAGGAAGTTCTTGAACTTTGTGTGTTTTTGTTGGGAAGGGAATGTTATAAGGTGGATTGAAGGATCGTACAGGTAGTTATAATTGAGGGTAGGAAAATACAGGCTAACGGGGTGAATATAAGACTTTGAAGGGGTAGTTACAAGGCTGTGGTAGGTACATAGCTTAGGTACACAATTCGGGGCATAGTTACAGAAAGGATTCATACTTCGTCTTTGGGGGCGGACTTATAGGGCGGAAAGGGGGACAGGCAGGAGGCGTCTGTTCATGTCACTCCGGACCATAAGACACTTGCCACACAATGATATGACTCCTCTCTGCTTTAGACAACGCTGGCTTCATCTGAGGAGCTTCACCATCTGCTTCCTCTGTCTCATCTTCCCCATCACCTGAGAAAAGAGAATGAGTAAATGCTATTAATGGTTATATGACCAAACAAACATGCTAATTTAGTCTATTTATTTTTTCTCACCGATACGGAAGTCAATATAACCCTCTCCTCCACTCAGCACCAGCACGTTCTGAACGCTCTGTGCTTCTGTGTCTGTCGGGGCTGAGGACCCCTGAGACTCTGACGGACTGTCCAACACGCTACCATTCAGGGTGGCCAACACATTGCCTGAAAACAACATGAGATGCATGCATGTTACTGTTATATATTATATAATTATGTCTAAAATATTCTTATATAAATATATTTTATAAATATGTCTAAAAATACATGTAAAAATATATATATATATATATATATATATATATAAATATATAAATATATATATAATCCTCACATATTTAAAATTGACACTAACCTGGCACTGACACGAAGAACTTGACTGCATCTCTGTGTCCATGGAAACAGAGTTGAGCCTGTGCCATAGAGCAGTATGGTATGAAGCTACTCTTCTCAGAGTTACTGTCATCTGCATATACGTGGATCACGCCCCCCGATGATGTGGGTGACACCTTATTGGCTGCAAGAGAACAGAAACCACCAATCAGAAAGTGTAACGACCAAAGGCCGAAACTCACAGGGACTGCCAGTGCTTAAATAAATGAAACTGCTGCAGAGAAAAACAGTGTAATAAAGAGATCAAAGCATGCAAAAATAGCCACAGATATTCAAAAAGACAAAAAACATGAAAAAAAATGAAACGCAGTTAACATAATGAAGATTAATTAAAATATGCTAAAACCACTCACAAAAATAATCTATTGAATGATGGAGTGAATGAAAAAAGACTGAAGTTACTGCTTTTTTTAGATTGTTGAAAAAACTATTTTTTTTTGCAAGGTTAATATATTTTTCTGATAAACATGTATATGTAGATTTGTATGACTCCACTCCACTCAAAATAACATTGAAAAAAATGAACACAAAATAATGGGGATAGTAGGACAGAGGTAATTTATCCATGACCAAAACATGCTAAAACCACTTTAAAAAAAAAAAGTTTAGTAAACAATGAAATATAAACGAAAGAAGACCATGGAGTACCCAAAATAAGTGAGATGTGACATGATAAGAATGACAGTTGTAACACTCCACACTTACCCCTCAGTCCGAGGAGCTGCCCTCGATGAAGCACTACGGCTACAGGAAGGAGGAAGTGGGAAGGGGAACAAGGCAGGACAAGAGAGCAACACTCATGAGACGAAGCAAAAGAGGGTAGTGGTACAATAGAGAAAAAGGAAGAGGAGAAAAGCTAGAAAGGAGATGACAAGAGGAGGCACAAGGTTTGTTGGGCAATTAATGGATTAAGGAAGTTGACTTAGCGGTTAATTATCTGGGATAAAGACATTAAAGTTAGCAGGTTAATCCCAGGGTGGTGGCAACCCAATGAACTCAAGGGATGGTGAGATTCAAGCCTCTTAACTAGCTTAACCGGCAAGACTTCATTGGTCAGCCAGCTACAGAATGAGCAAGAACAAGCTGGTTGACCACCAAAAGTATCACTAACCAGCATAAACCAATGACGGAGAAATGTTTTGGTTGATCAGTGAAGGGTAAGGGAAATGGTTCAGATGATCAAGGACCTTGTTAACAATAAAGTGTATGTGCATACAAATACCCCTTAGACTTTTTTTTATTTTTTTATTGCAAACAATTCAGAGTTGACATTAATGAATAACAACTTTGCATACATTACACATAATGTATCAACAATACATCCAATGTCAATACCCCTTAGACTTACTTTCAGTCAGAGGGATTGAGATGATGACACCATTTCCAGTCCCCACCCACAATCGGTTTCCTCCAATCAGCAGCGCAGTTATCCTGACAAAAGAGAAGCCCAACTTTCCTGTACCTGTCAATCACAGACAACATAGCACAACGTAAAACATTTATATTGCGACTTCTGATCTTTGATAAATATTAGACAAAATTATTCCACCAATAAATAGAATAATTACCAATAAATTAACAACACATTTAAATTTTTAAAATCTTATTTTATTACACTTAAAAAAAATTTTTTTAGTGTGCATTTTCTGTTAAATTGCTTTTATAAATCTGGTAAAATAAAACAAAATATAAAATCAAATCAAAGTAAAAAACTGCATGAGGAGGTAATTAAGACAGTACACATATAATCTCAATTCTAAACTAATCTCTACACAGAACGCTATAAATCAGAAGTGTTGAAGTCACAGCAACAAAGTGAGAAGTGTTACCCAGCATCTTGCTGACATAAGGCTCGATATCCACATCTTGCAGATGCTGATGTGTGTGTGCGTGGTACAAACGGAGTGTAGAATCCAACCGGATTGAAACCCAGACACCATCACCAATCCATGCCAGCTGCCTCACCTGGCTCTCCTTGCGTGGGTGAGCGTCAAATGATTTCTATATGAAAGAGAGAGAAACATCAAATCAAGTCCCAAGACAAAGATTATGATGAAGACATAACATTCACTTTCTGAGACTGGCCTCAATCTGCATGCTCTTGGGCTGGATCACATGGATCTTGTTCTTGTTTCCACACCAGACTTTGTCATGAACCACAGCCATGCATCGGATGGAGTGGTGGGGTCTTCCCAGATCCATAAGATGATAGTTAGATAGATCCCATTGTCCATCTGTGTTTACATTTCACATTTGTTATTGTAATATGCATAAATGAAAAATATTTACACCAAAACTATTTTAACAAATAACTTTTTTTTTTCATTTTCTCATTAGTTTAACATTAGAAAGATGAAGCAAACCTTCAGCTCTGTGGAAGATTGCAAGAGTTCCATCAGCTAACGCAACCAAAACTCTCCCTTTCACATGTCTAAAACACAAAGAGTCAAAATTGGAAATTATTAGTATTTTTCATATAACTGGTGTTACTTGTTATCAGTCTTTTTATATACACTACCATTCAAAAGTTTGGGGTCAGTACACTTTTTTTTTTTCTTAAAGAAATTACTACTTTTATTCGGCAAGGATGCATTAAATTGGTCAAATGTAACAGTAAAGACTTTACAAAATATTTCTGTCAAAAAATGCTTTTGAACTTTCTATTTATCAAAGAATCCTGACAAAATATCATGGTTTACACAAAAAAATATTAAGCAGCAAAACTGTTTTCAAGTGTGATAAAAAGAAATGTTTCTTGAGCAGCAAATGAATGATAAAGACTTTACAAAATATTTCTGTCAAAAAATGCTTTTGAACTTTCTATTTCTTATCATGACAAAATATCATGGTTTACACAAAAAAATATTAAGCAGCAAAACTGTTTTCAAGTGTGATAATAAGAAATGTTTCTTGAGCAGCAAATGAATGATTCTGAAAGATCATGTGACACTGAAGACTAGAGTAATGATGCTGGAAATTCAGCTTTGCCACCACAGAAGTACATTTTAAAATGTATTAAAAACAATTATTTTTAAAAATACAATATCGCTGTTTTTACTGTATTTTTGGTCAAATAAATTCAGCCTTGGTGAGCGTAAGAGACTTCTTTCAAAAACATTAAAAACCGACCCCCAACTTTTGAATGGTAGTGTACATACTTCATTAGGATTCTACTTACACCAAACTCAGTACAGAGTCTTTGAGTTTGATAGAATGGAGGCATTTCTTCCAGTTGGCCACTGCAGAGTGGACATAAAGCCTGTGGACAGAGTTTACAGAGACTTTACAGAGTATTTTACATGGTGCATATAATATTTGAGATGGAATTATGACTTAAGAATGTGAAAATGCCACTGAAGGTGTGATGCCAACCAGCCATTTTGGGCTCCCAGCCACATGGTTGGGGCAGCACTTGTTCCCGCCCGGTCGTCTCCTGCCTCTTCTGAGTCTGTGGGGGCTGATGTCACTTGCTCCTTCGGCACACCTGCTTCACTGATGGCACAACACGCAGAGCAGACCATTTAAATTCAGCACACATACCTAAATCATTTCCTAACGTATTCAGCAAATAGAAAACCGCCCTTTTGCAGTGAGAAAAACAGGATTGGTTTAGAAAACTCTATAATTTTTGTGCATAAACCTTAATGAAAGCATTTGGTAGGCACTTTAGTTTAGTAGGCTATATGTGAGGTACCTGTGTGTGTTGTCAGTAAAGACATGCTCGGTGAAAGGTCCGAGTGTGCTGTCCTCATTCTCATTAGGCCCTGCCTCCTCAGACACCTCAATGGCTTCTGTGGCTTCCTCCGCAGACTGTGACACTGCTAGGCTTCTGCACACTGGAGCTGTAGGAGCTAAACACGAAACATATGATGAACACTATGTAGTCTCAAAGATTCCTAACATACATTTTCAGTCAGTTTGCTGACCTTGGCTTCGGTCCTGCACAGGTGTGTCGGTGCGAGAGGAGCAGTTGCTGCGCACTACGCTGCAGTTAGTGGCACAGCCCACGATGGTGATCCCCGCCAGCATGCCCTCCACTCCACCCTTCTCCTCTGAAGGCCCATCTCCAGCCTGCTGCTCCAGAAATATCTCACCTGCTGGGTAATCGCTCTCACTGGCCGCTACACACACACACACACACACACAAAAAAAGCACAAGTGACAGTTAACACATCTTTTACAGTGTCTGTTACAATTGAGAGTGTAGTTATTTGTATATAGCACTACACAAACCTGGTACACTGGAGATGCACAGCACATGGGCATTACACACATTAAACTGGTCGACCAGTGAGCAGGGCTGGTTTGCGTCGATAATCACCACTTTACTGGCTGAATGAGTGCTGGTCAGAATCCACACGCGGCTGCTCATGGAGTCAGTCTCATGCAGTTCTTTAGGCTAAAAGAGGGAGAAATACCAATGTTTAGACTCTAGCTAATTCAATTTAGAACTCTGATGTTTGAAATTCACTTCCAGCATTCATTTACTTAAAGAAAGAAAGGGAAGCAACGGCAGTAAAATGTAAAAGATGTACAGTGAGGTCCAAAAGTCTATGACCCCTTCTGATCTAGTGACTAGCAAATAAAAAAATTATTATATTCAATTTTAGATTTTGAAAAGTAATAAAATTGACTAAAATGTTATTATAATCTACTGATATCTACTGATTGGCTTCATCACTCTGTCTCCTCTCCACCAATAAGCTGGTGTGTGGTGGGCGTTCTGGCGCACTATGGCTGCCGTCGCATCATCCAGGTGGATGCTGCACACTGGTGGTGGATGAGGAGATACCCCCTGACAATGTAAAGCGCTTTGAGTGCCAAGAAAAGCGCTATATAAATGTAATGAATTATTATTATTATTATTATTATTATAAGCAAGGCAAATAGAGTGAAAAATGTACCTCAAAAATTAGCATAAATTTGAAAATTTGTGGTTTGTCTCCCTTCTGCTTTAATCAATGTCACAAATTTGCTTATTTGAATTTCTTTACATTCTTTACTTTTACATTCTCTACTTTAACTTTCTGCTTTTTTCCAGGTTTAAATTGAATTGAAATTAAATGTTTGATGTGGTCTCAGACTTTCAGAACCTTCTTCAAAGGTTTGGAGTCAGTAAGATTTTTTTTTACATTTCTCAGAGACGTCTCTTATGCTCACCAAGGCTGCATTTATTTCACTTCAAAAAAATAAATAAATAAATAAAAACAGTAAAATTGTGAAATATTATTACAATTTAAAAGATCTGTTATCTATTGTAATATATTTTTAAATATCATTTATTTCTGTGAAGGCAAAGCTGAATTTTCAAGGCAAGGCAAGTTTATTTATATAGCACATTTCATTTTTCAGGATTCTTTGATGAATAGAAAGCTCAAAATAACTGCATTTTTTAATTAAAATATTTGTGACATTATAAATGTTTTTACTGTCGCTTTTTTTTTGCTTACGGATCCCAATTTTTCTGTTTATTTTGAACATCTCTTCCAAAAGTGTAGGTTTATTTTCTTGTAATTTCATGTGTTTTATTCTTGTTTTTTTTTTTAAGGCCGTTTACCTTCTTTTTCTCTGGTGAGCTCTGCTCACTCTTGCTGTCTCCGCCTTCATCTTCAGCAGTCAAAGGATCTGAGCCATTGGACAGCTTCACAGCTGCAGTCTCCTGATTGGGTGTCTTCCAGCCAGTGAGATCCACACCAGCAGCACACCATAGCTAAAGAACAAGAGTCTGAGTTCATAACTTCAAACCCTCAAAACAAATAGCCTGTAAGCATGTGTGTATCTTTTACCTTCCTGTTGGGGTCTTTCTCAACTAGAGGGCGGCAGTAAACTGGCACAGGGACATTTTTCATGCGATTATCCTCTTTCTCATTGGCCTGTGAGGACACAGGAAGACAGTGATGTTCACAAGGCCTTTATCAATAAGATCACTGCCACACACTACAAGCAGAAAATGCCATACTCAGAGCTCCCATCATGCCCTGGTTAAGATTGCCTTGATCCAGGGCAGACAGAGAAAGGGGAAACCAAGAACAGCAAACCAGAGCAGCAGATCAAAGTCTGTTAGAGGGCTACAAGGCAGACGCATGCGCAATGACAGTCAATCTACTGTATAGTCAGCAAATGCCACCGAGAGACAGAGAGAGCAGCAAATCATGATCAAGTGTTTCTAAGATGGAGGAAGGTTTGATACGGACGAGCATATCATGTTACACAACACTGACAAAATACTTTCTTACCATCTGAATTAATTTACTTTCATCTAAGACTATGTTCTCTGTATATTATTAAATATTGGAATGTGATTGTATTAAAATGAGCTTTCGTTACATTTTAGACATCTAGAATTTGTTTGAAACTGTTACCTGTTCAACTAAACTCTGCTTACATACTAGATCAGAATAACCATTTATCTTTATTATCTTTACAAAGGCAGCCCTTGTGAAAAAGAATTACACTTTAGCATATTTTTAATTCATACCTTTTATTGTTTTTGAAATATGGTTAAACTATTCTGCCAAACGTACTGACAAGCAGGTATGGCAAACTATAAACTAAATGTTAAATATGCTTAAATATAATTTCTACTGAAACCTGTGTGTCATGTATTTAAATATATTTGCAATTTCACATTTGTAATGACGAAGTTGCCATTTAGTACATTTAAAATATATTAACATGAAATGTATTACTGAATAACACACTACAGTTAGAATTATAATCAAGTACTTCACATGTGCTATAGTAGACAGTCAAAATAAGTGTATGTCTTTAAAGCACAAAAAAGATTATTAAAATGATTTCAAATGTACTTTAAAGTAAAACTTTTAATACACATTTAAAAGAGTACTTAAGTGTGCCAAGAAACAGTCATGAAAGTGTACTCTCTTTATTAAGTACACTATTACACCTAAGTAGCCTTTTTTTAATTGTGAATATTATATAATCTGTAAGTTCAGTTTTTTTTTTTTAAATATACTTTTTCACAAGGGACCAAACTATTTAAATTAAATTGTAATAGTAATCAATTATGGCCATTGAATTGCTGACTTTATTAATATGTAAAATGTTGAACGGAAAGAAATATATATTTTAAACCTATTGCCTATTACATGAAATCATAACATATGGCATATATGAGCTTTTTAAATTTCAGTTAATTAGTTAACATATAGCTAGTTAATTTTTTTAACATAATTTAATGTAACATTATTAAAAAGCTAAATAAAGTGAAATTTAGCAGAAAGGTGGCCTTTTCACACAATATAGTAATATTATAAAAAGTTTTGTCTTATTTAGTCAAAATCCAAAGGTACTCTTACAAAACAGTACTTTGGTGATACCATGGTACAACAGTGGTATCAGATGGTAATACTATGGTATTTACTACTCGAATATACTATTGCATATCAAATGCTGAATGATTACCATATTCACGGACCACTGTATTTGAATTACAAATTGATACATGGTACTACATTTACATTTCAGGTTGTCTTGCAATAATGCTGACTTATAAATTATGATGACTGGCACAGTTATATCCGTCTAGGTTGTATGTGACTGTAAAATCAGCAAAATGTCTAAAATGCAGTAAATATTGTGTTAACTTGATAGTGTTAGCAAAACAATCGGAAAGCATGACGACACCTACTGTATAAATACCAGAGGTTTCATTCCTAAAGATATATTCAACTTGGCAAAGACGTTATTTTCTGCTATATCAGTTTTCTGCTGCGTCTACGCTATGATTTGCTGACCGAGGCTGAGCCGGGTTAGGGCCGGGATTTAAAGGGACAGGGTGGGAGAGGTGCATGCTGGTCCTCTGCTGCTCAGACTTGCCTGCGTCCTCTTCGCTGTGGCATCTTGAGCGCTGTCCGCCTGGGAGCCGTTCTGTGGGAGATCACAGTTAGAGCCACGGCGTCACTGTCACCACGGCAACCCTGACAAACACACGGTCACCGTGGCAACCCTAACACAGTTGCCACTCCAGAAACCAGCACAACGTGGACTAGTTAACTAGTCCCATAAAACAAAACAAAAAAACAATTCCAGACTAACCAGTGCCATTACTAAGACAATGGCAACAAGCACACAGTCATGGCTATGTTGCTGTGTCACACACGCGAGAATTCAGATGGATGATGTGGCACCGAACATGTTAAACCATTTATAATCGTTAAAAAAGAGGTGCCAAGTTGTTAGCAGGACAAAACGCAAAACAGCTTTACAGCAAAATGAGCAAAGATAGTAAGCAAACATTCACTTTTCTGTCTCTCTTATATAGTGTTGGGAAGCCTAAACTATTTTAGCAAAATAGTTGCACGGTTCTTTTATTTGAAAAATTAAAATGTTCATATTTACCTTTAATTTATTTTATGTTTTTAAATTCATTTTAGTGCTTCAGCTTATTTATTTAAAATTATTTTATTTCAGTTAGTTGCCAAGGCAACATTCCAAATGTCTGTCTTTTATAATAATTTATAAAAAGTTTATACTGTATGCTTTATACTTGGTGCATTTGGGTCCATATTTACTTTATTTTTTCTCTTCTATTTGACTTCCTGACAAAACAGAGCCACTTCAGTTTTTAGGTGGATATAAAAATCTTAGAGTTCAAGGGTCAAGGGTCAACATAAGGGCAGATACCTGTTTCAATCGGGACGGGACACTCCAGCCACAGGTCTGCATGGGGCCGTCCTTCCGGCGCATGTGCTCGCGCACCTGCCGGTACTGCTCTCGACGCTGCTCTCTGCGTGTACAGAGCGCAGAATCGCTGAGGAGAGACGCAACACCATTACTGGGCAGTCTACAGGGCAAAGAGAAAGAGAGAGGGAGCAGTCAGCGAAGGAGCAAGAGAACCAGCCAGCCAGCCCAGGCCAAAAAGAAATGCCAGACACACTGCGTCATGTGTTATATTTCATTTACATTTATGCATTTGGCAGGTGCTATTTAATGCTAATGGAGTGCGAGGGAAGCAGACTTAAAAAAAGAATATTTGATATGTATATGTTGATGTGATCTGATGTTTTAAAATGTTAATGTGTAAAAATGTTCTGACGAATAAAACAATGAATGCATAAAATATTTACATTTATTCATTTGGCAGCAGTGTTACTATTCTTTACTAAAACTATTAAAAATCATTTTCGTTAATTGAAAAAGCTGAAATAAAGTAAAATATTTTATTAGATGAAAAACCTAAAAAAAAAAAAAACTAACTTAAAAAAACAAAACTTTAAAAAACTAAAGGTAAAATGAAAATGATTTCACCTAAAAAGAAATATAAAGCAAAACTAAAATGAAACCTGAAAATATAAAAATAAAAGCTAATTAAAAATATAAATAAATATTCTAACCATTTATGAATAATACTAAAATAACATTTTTATGGCTTTATCTAAAAATAATACAGTTATCATTATGCATGATCCCTGAGAACTAAACCCCACAACCTAAATTAAGTATTAAATAAATGCTAAAAATTCTAAAAATGCAGGTTTTCTTTTAGAGATAATGTTAGAATTAGTCTGTAGTTTTTATTATTAGTTTTATTTAAAGCAATAGAAGCCTATGCTATTTTCTTGGATAGCCCAAGTAAACGTGTGAGTGAGTGTGCAACAGCTAACAGTCAAATGCCGCATTAGCACACAGCATTTAGCAGGAGTCAGCTTGCCTGAGCAACAGAAAGAGAGAGAACAGACATGAGGGACAGAGGAAGAGGGAGGACAAACAGACAGCTACAATGTGTGGATGAGGATGTGAGGACAGATGGGGCAAAGACACAGTCAGGTATGCATGTTTCCTCTCACTCTTCAGGCATGAACTCCAGTATGCAGCTGGAGGTGGAGATCTGGCACATGGTTTGGGAGCGTCTCTGGTTGTAGCCAGCAGGAGAGGGAGACTTGTAGTGAATGTTGACACTGGTGTACAGCCGTTTCACTGGAGGAGGGCTCGCAGATGAACTAAAAAGGCGTGCAAAGCTGGAGAAAGACACAGAGCAAAGTGAGCTGGTAAAGGAATAGGAAAACAGGTCAAATGTAAATGATACAATTAGTAATAAAACTACTTGAACATCATTAAGATATTTCAGGTGTGTTAAATCATTCCCCTTTCTTACATACTGATTTAAGAGTTAAAAACAAAAACAAAATGTCTAAATCTGCTGGAATACTCACAACTGCCAGATTATGGACTTCTTTTTCTCTGGTAGAGGACTCTCTCGAGATGCCCTGTGGAAGTGAAATAGACAAAGTGAAAATGAAGCCTGCACTGTAAAATAAGTTTTTACATAAGACTGTAAAAATGCTAGAGTGAAAACCTGTTTATTGGCTAACCGTACGTTACCGTATATATAGCGTTGACAATTGTAAATCTTTTGAAATAGCATTATATATAATTTTACTGTAAAAAAAATGTTGGAACTAAAAAGTATAAATTAACATGTAACTTACAGCTACAATTAATACAGTACTCAACAAGAAAATGCATGTACTTTTAAAGTAAATTATTGTAAAAAAAAGGTCTCAGTTAGCTTAACGCAGTACATGTAGCAAGGGTTTTTTGTTGGTGTTGTTTTTTTAAATTATATAATAAATAAAAAGAAAACAGATAGGCTAGAAAAAGAATAGAGAAAGCTAGTGTTAGAGACCCTTTTTTTGCTTTTGTTAATTGTATAATAAATAAAAAAGAAAACAAATAGATATAATACAAAAAGATTAGAGAAGCTAGTGTTTTTTTTTTTTTTTTTAAGAAAACAAGCAGTTAGTAAATGAATAGAGTGCAAGTCTAAAAGGGGCACTTTTTTTTTTTTAAGAATAGAATTAGAATAGAGAGTGCTTGAGTTAGAGGGTCAAATAAAGATGGAAGAGATGTGTTTTTAGCCAATTCTTGAAGATGGACTGAGTTGGGCAGGTCATTCCACCAGTAGGGAACAGTTAATTTAAAAGTCTGAGAAAGTGATTTTGTGCCTCTTTGGGATGAACAATAAAGCAACGTTCACTTCATTCAGGACTGCCCAAACTGCCTTTAAGTTTCTAGTATGCTTAGTAAGAGCTTGAATAGCTGGTTCAGGTGTGTTTATTTGGGTTGGAGCTAAACTCTTCAGGACACCGGCCCTCCAGGACTGAGTTTGGACACCCCTGCTCTAGAGGCACATAAGTCTGAAGTAATGAATTTAGGTAAAGGGGTGCAGAGCCAGTGGTGGTTTTGTAGGCAAACATTAATGCCTTGAATTTTATGCAAGCAGCTATTGGTAGCCAGTGAAAATTGATAAACAGAGGTGTTTATTATTATTAATAATAGTGTTTTGTTTTTATTTACACTACCAATCAAAAGGCTGCATTTATTTGATCAAAAACACATTAAAACAGTAATATTCTGAAATATTATTACAATTTAAAATAACTTATTCCTGTGATGTCAAAGCTGAATTTTCAGCATCATTACTCCAGTCTTCAGTGTCACATGATCCGTCAGAAATCATTCTAATACTGATTTGGCATTTGGGAAACATTATTATCAGTTGTGCTGTGTATGTTATCATTTATGTACATTAGAGTGTTTTGTAACATTTTATGTTACATTACAATGCATTCGTGCGTTTGTCCTCCCCTATCGACCAGGTTTTTATGAGTATTGTATTGATAAAGTAATTTAGATGTGCAAATGTCTGAGATTTTGTTTACATGCTTTGATGCCAGATAAAAGTAGTGTCTGAATCAGAGTTGATTTGGATGTGAGATTTTATGTTTATGGCTGCTTCTCCCTCACCTGATCATCTCGGTCCAGCGCACAGCTTCCTGAAGCTCCATCAGTCTTTCCTTGTACTGGTTGCGCTCCATCAGCACACGGGCCATCTCTACACGTGTGAACCGTCGTCTCTGTGTCATGGCCACATCGTCCTGCAGTGGAGATGAGTACTGCACCACAGAGCCACACAGAACAGAGCAGCACCACAAAACACGGCAGCAGTGAAGCGAAGGTTAGTGCATCAGGCCTTCAGCATTTCACAGCATCAAATATAAGGTTACTAAAACATTGTGAGAAGGTTATAGGTTCACTGCGCATAGCATTTTAATTAAAAACTGTTAGAGCATAACAAAGCAAGGCCTGTAGAAGTGATTGGTAATAAAGTTTCTCATGTCTAACCACTGACTGTGGTTACAACTTGATTTAATGTTACACTTTAAAAATCAAATTTAAAGGGATAGTTCACCCAAAAATGAAAAGTACCCCATGATTTACTCATCTAGGTGTATATGACTTTCTTCTTTCAGACAAATACTGTACAATGCGAGTTATATTAAAAAAGGTCCTGGCTCTTCCAAGCTTTATAATGTCAGTGAATGGCTGTTGAGATTCCAATAAAGTGCATCCATCCATCTTAAAAAGTACTCCACATGGCTCCGGGGGGTTAACAAAGGCCTACTGAAGTGAATCGATGTGTTTTTGTAAGAAAAATATCCATATTTAAAACGTTATGAAACATAATCTCTAGCTTGTTTCGTACATGCACATGAAGTGGGACGTAGGCGTAGCGCAAGGTCCGGTGAGAAGTGAAGAACGCAGAATCGCAGTGGAGAGAGCAAAACAAAACACCAGTCATGAATTAAAGGGGTGGTTCATTGCGATTTCACTTTTTTAATGTGTGTAATGTTGCTGTTTGAGCATAAACAATATCTGCAAAGTTACGAAGCTGAAAGTTCAATGCAAATGGAGATATCGTCTTTTAAAATTCTGCCAGTTTAATGCCTACAAAAACGGCTCATAGGGACTACAACAAGTTACTTCCCGGGTTCGTGACATCACAAACCCTGATAAACCCCGCCCTCTGGAAAAGGCAGCAAAGAGGGCGAGGCCATGCTGCGCTGCTTTAGAGAAGAGGAAGAGAAAACTAGAGGTGCACGTATAAAATCTATTCATATATGAATCGTGATTCTGTCTTCTAATGATTTTAAAGGATTCACAAGTTTCAAAATCAATGTTCTAAAGCAGCG
>NW_015624828.1:115989-125060 GCF_001515625.1 Sinocyclocheilus rhinocerous | reverse complement strand
TAGGCCTACCATTAAAAGCCGTGCTTGCACAGGTTCTGCACGATCCTCTTCAATAATATCCTCTGCTTCTCAATCGGGCTCAAAATGATAAGCGATATTAACGATGCCATTGTTTACAATACAACTGGAGCACATGCCGCTGAGGAGAGGGGTGGGACGCTTAGACGCGCACAAGAGGTGGTTTAGCCAATCACAACACACTGGGCTAGCTAACCAATCAGAGCCCATCGCCTATTTCCGAGGGAGGGGGTTCATAAAAGAAGGAAATGATCAGTGCGTTTTTCAGAGAGGGGACAGAGCGGTGTAGAATAAAGGTAAATTATGTGAAAAATAATGCATTTTTTTAAAAACGAAGCATTAACACATGTTAGACTGCACCCTATAAACACAATCAATCCTAGGAAAAAAACAGTGAACCACCCCTTTAAAAGTACAAAACGAGGATTTTTAAAGAAAAATGTCAGAGGATTTCGATATAAGCCAAGAGGAGACTGGTTTTCCTTTGCTATAATCAAAAATGTATTCTCACGAGACTAGCATATTCTCACCGGAGCTTATGCTACGCCAACGTCATCCACTGGAAAGCAACTCTCGTGTATGAACATACAACAGTTAGCGGAAGCTAGAGATTATGGTTTATAAAGTTTTAAATATGGATATTATGGTCACATACACTTAGGATGGCTTGAGGGTGAGTAAATCATGGGGTAATTTTCATTTTTGGGTGAATTATCCCTTCAAAGGTCACAAATGATTTAATATGGTAATAATATAAGGAAAAACATTATTTGGTTATTAAGACTTTAGAGCTCTGTTCCAAAACCTAGTGAGCATGATTTTTTTTCATCACAGTGCATTCTGGGATTGCCTTCTCCATGGAGGATACTGCATATACCATGCTGCCATTGAACTGAGTTAAAACAAGGTGTTTTTGGAGAAAACATAATTAAGTTACTACCTGTTCACATCAGTGAGACAGCTCACTACTTTTTGGAGCAGAGAAATGAGTGTTTGAAATGAGACTGAATTGTTTGACTTACATCCTCTCCGCCCTCATCTTTAGAGTCCTGAGATACTCCTAAAGCTTCAGCTCTCAACCTTTAATCAAAGGGAGACATTCAAACTTTAATTAGATTGGAGTCACAGAGACTTTTAGACTCACAGAGACTCTTAAAAAGACCATGAGCCACTTTCGGACACACATAATGCATTTTTGCATTCCACTGTGCTGCTTTTCTATTGTCTATGTTAGCTGTCTTAAACTCAACTCCTGGAGGGCCACAGCTCTGCACAGTTTTGCTCCAACCCTAATCAAACACACCTGATCCAGCTAATCAAGGTCTTCAGGATTACTAGAAACTAGAAAAGCAGGTGTGAGTTAGAGCTGGTTGGAGCTAAACTCTGCAGAGCTGTGGCCCTCCAGTAATTGAGTTTGAGACCACAGGTCTATGTCAGTGGTTCCCATCCTGGGGGGTCTCGACCCTCACTAGGAATCGCTAAAGATTTATAAGGGGTCCCCAAGCTCACTCTAGTTTTGAGGGTTACAAATAGAGATGAAACAGTTACAGTTTGATGACAAACCACAATAAAATTCCAGACAGTTAGTATTACCGTTACACCTTTAACATCTTAAAAACTTTTTTTTATAAATGGGGTCATTCAAATTTTTTAATGTTAAAATAGGGGTCCCCTGGGAAAAAGGTTGGGAACCACTGATCTATGTAAACATGCACTAAATGGATATATTTGAGTGTCACATATTTTTCAGTGCCTCGCACATGACAAGGCATTCTAAATGCTAAAATAAAAATTAAAAAAACGTGTCTCAAAACCTTTGCATTTTCTGCCCATTCCACTGCTCATGTCATCCTGGATTAAACTCATGTTAGTGGTAGTTTAAAACAAGGCCGTAAATAATATTTTTATTTTGAAATATGCACGCATTCACAACAAAGGCTCTGTTAATGTTTCTTGTCTTGTCTTAATCAGTGACGAAATACATAAATCACATAAATGATAAATGAGTTGTTAGAGCACAGAGACAGACCAGCCTAAAAATATAACCTTTTCACCTTTTTGTTATCCTAACAACACAGAAAATGACATGTAATAGAGTGCAGAGGTGCATCATTAATATCAAATATTAGGGAGATGAGGTGGCGGGACGATATGGCCATATCTCATTATTGGGGGAACTTGTCCCCCTCAATGTCTATGTTTTGGCCCTGGATTAAAATTGTTTTTAAGGACCAATCTTAAAATCTGTCAACAAACGTCAACGTTGTGACAGAAAAATACAGTGGAAACAAACACAGGCAAAAGTTCCAGACCTCTTTAGCTCTTCCTCCAGTTCTTTCACTCTCTGGTCCACTTTGCTCTTGGACTGTTTCACTGTTTCCAGCTCTTCCCGGAGAACTTCCTGTTCACTCGACAGCTCATCTACTTTAGCAATCAGGTCATTCTTCACAATATTCAGGGCATTCCTACAGATAGCAAAGGATTCCATTATAACCTGTAGACGCATACATGGACAAATACACACACATTCTGTCTTTCTTTCCCGCTTACTTGGTCTCCAGTAGTTTTTTGTTCTCTGTTAGCAGATTTTCCACCTCTTTCCCCATGCCTGTGGGATATACAGTGTTAGCAAGTGTAAAGACCACCATAATCTCAGATAAACAGACTAAGGGACAGCTGATTCAAAACTACATCACGAATGTTTGAAATTACATCACAATCACAATTACAGTACATTTATTACTGTAGTAGCTATTTAAATATAAGTCAGTCAAATCTTCTCTTTATTGAGACAGTAAACAATGACCTTTAAGGGTTTTATTTGCAAGACATCTAAAGGGGTATAATCCAATTTGAATTGATAATATGATTCATATGAGCCGCAAAGCCATGCATTCGAAAGCACAGCACTGAGCAGCTGAAGTTAATAGGATTAGAAGAGCAGAAGCACAGGACAACATCTCACCAAAGCATAGCTACAAATAAGAAAAGTATCACAATGTCCTACTGAAAATAACATGAGGGGGAAAAGGAGGCTATGAGCCTTACCAAAGAAATCATCCCGGACTGAAATAGAGAGCCAAGGAGGAGACAGAAGGAAAGTGGCGAGGAAGGAGGAGGCAGCCAAATGACAGGAGGAGTAAAGATATGAATGGGAAGACAGAAGAGAAGATTAAAAGAGGAAGATAATGATGGAAGTAAAAAAAAAAAAGATAAAATAAAATAAAAAGATTAAGAGAATAGAGAAAAACAAATGTACAGGTACATGTTAGATATTTATCATCACACACATACAAATGCGCACGTACACACACACACACCTGATAATTACATTATAAAGCAAAATGATCAGCTGTCACTATTAAATAGAAAAGTATTTTTTAATATATCAGACCTTTAAATATATTACACTTTTGAGGGACTGCCTTTAACAATTACAAAATAGCTATTTATTAAAGACATGCCCATATACATTCAAAGGTCTGGGGTCAGTAAAATAATGCTAATGCTCAACAATACTCAACAAAGCTGCATTTATTTGATCAGAAATACAGTAAAACATTAATATTGTGAAACATCATTGCTATTTAAAAGTACTGTTTTCTACTTTAATATATTTTAAAATGTAATTTATTCCTATGATGACAAAGCTGGATATTCATCATCATTACTCCAGTCTTCAGTGTCTCATGATCCTTCAGAAATCATTCTGATATGCTGTTTTGCTGCTCAAGAAACATGTCTTGTCATTATTAATGCTGAAAAGAGTTTTTGCTGCTTATAATGTTTGTGGAAATTGTGGTACTTTTTTTTTCAGGATTCTTTGATGAATAGAAAGTTCAAAAGAGCAACATTTAATGTATAAAATATACATTTTGTAACAGTATAAATGTCTTCACTGTAACTGTTGATCAATTAAAAACCCTTGGTGAACAAAAGTATTAATTTCTTTGAAAAAATACAAATCTTTCTGACCCCAGACTTTTGAACAGACGTGTATTTGTAAGTGTTTTAATGTTTGTTTTTTGTACATTTTTTAATGTCATGTGATTCTGAGTTACAGTTTAATGTGGTCTTTAAAGTAATATAACTAATTGTGTTTCATGTGGATGTTAAATCCATGCAAAAGTCATGAAGAGCAAAAAAGAATGAGAACTAAAAATACCAATCAATCAGTGATCAGATACACACCTGAGAATTCCCCTAGGGGCGTGGCCGAGAGAAGCACACACAGGAAGGAAGCACAGAGAGGGGTCGGGGGTCAGTGAGTGAGACGGCCAATCAAAAGAAAGATCCACCTTCACACTGAGATAAACAAATCAACAGCTCTACCTTGATAATGAAACAAAACAAATCAGAAAACTGCCAACATAAATAACGGGAATTACTCAAATGAAACAATTCAGGATAACTTCAGCAGGCCAAAATGTGCTTATGGGCAGGAGATACAGCCATGAAGCAAGCATGATATCCCAAGAGACTTTGCTTTGGGGATACATCCAGCAATGTGGCTTTCTGACAAAAGGCATGCAGTTTAAAGTGCAGGGAAGAAAGGCCCTTAGCCACCATATGCTTAGCAATGGTACTTAAAATATAATCAGAAAATGAAAAATCATTGATCTTAAATGCAGGTTACCTTGGAGAAACCGTCAATCAACTGCGGAGGTCAAATGTTCAGTAAATGAACTATAAAGCTTACCGAGAAGTTCGGCTCCTGCGTCCACATCACCGATGATGTCAGACTTGGCGTCTTTGATCTCATGGTACAGAGAGTCTGTGTTGATGCCGAATGCCTCATTCACTATGCCCTGAGAAGGACTTCAAAGGAACAAGAGCTTTCGTCATTATTTCTGTGCCTTATTTCACTTCAAAACTTGAGTGCTTTTTGAATCCTTTATATTACACAAAGCTACTTTCTAAATAGCGCTTTTAATGATTTATAACTTTTTCTTTGATGGTCCGTTTGTATTGTATTGATCGGGTATTTTGTTCTTTTCATTCAGTATTTAATTGTGTGAATGATGTGTATCTGTCTACCTGTTTCTTCCTCCGAAGATTCGAGGGTCCAAGCACATATCTAGCTCTGGTGTTGAGTCTATAATTTCCTGAAACTCTGACCATTCATCACTACTGCCCATACCTACAGACAAACCCACAGACAATCATTTTCCTGTAATGAAAAATGTGACTTCTGCAGTCTGTAGAATGCACACAAATGCCTTATGCCTTAATTTGACATTGTGAAATCATGTTAGTATGGATTTAATCGATGCACATGAAATGTCAGAACAAAGTGTTTCTTTACTTAGAACGCAAGTGAATGGGGCGGTTTCCAGTAGTGGCCAACCAGTATATCAGCAAGGCTGATAAATCGGCTGATATCTGACCATTTTTAATTACTAGCATCAGCTATATACTAGGATAACAGAACAAAATCAAGGAGAATATTTATTACTTATCAAGTTCAAATTAGTACTATTATTATATGATCAAATTATTATTATATGATTAATTTTCAAAAATAACTATTTAAAATGAATTAAATAGTAAATATTATCTAAAAAAAATATTAAAATTATTAATTTTACTGAAACAATGTTGTGAATGTGCTATTTACTATCTTTACATTTTCTTTAAAAATATATATATAGTACTGTTCAAAAGTTTGGAGTCAGTAAGACACTGTAAAACACTTCTATTCAGTAAGGATGCATTAAATTGACTGTGTAAAAGTGACTGTAAATACTTTATATTGTTACAAAAAATCTATTTCAAATAATAGGAAATACTGTATTTATTGTATTTTTGTTCAAATAAATGCATCCTTGGTGACCATAAGGGACTTCCTTTAAAAACATACAAAAATCTTGCTGACCCCAAACTTTTCAACGGCAATATGTTAACGTATATTGATATATTGATGAACATCAGCATTGGCATCAGCCTTTAAAAAAAAAAACTATCGCTTTTTCCTTGTTCTTTTATTCAGTGTGTATTCTTTGTCTCAATTCTTCCTCTCTCTCACCAATGCTGACGTTCCTGGTTTCCTGAGAGACCTGCACCTCCATGTTTCTACTAAGACGCTTTGCATTCTTGCGGCCCCGCCTACGGGACATGTCGAACTCTCCCACCGATACCAGCCCATCATTCAGAGGGGTAACTGTTGCCGAGGGAACAGATGAGGTGGGAGTGTTTGATTTGCTCCCTGTGCTGCTGGGCGTGGCTGCGACGGAGTCTGAATCTGAGCCATCCTCCTTAGAACAGAGAGAACAACATTATCACGTACTGGATTAACAAATAATTATACTTACTAGCCAGGTTTATATGGTACAAAAACATATTGTTGTAAAAATTCAAACATGTAAATAGACATTTAAAACATTTTCAAATAATAAAATCTCTGTGCAGTACCACTACATCTTTTGAATATCAAGACATTTATCTTTTGGTAACAGAAAGCTGGTAGCTGAAATGGCAACATAAGAAGTCCACAGATAAAAAAGCTTTGTCAGACAGCACTGAAAATCAAACTGCTTTATACTCATGTGACTTGAGTCATCTGGAAAACAGGAAGTGAAGAATCACGTTTTTTTTCTTTTCCTTCAAAGAACTGATGTATGGTTTTTGCGTGCGCAGCCGACAGATGCTTCATGTAGGTGACATTCACTTCATTAAATCAGCTTTTTTTTTTTTTTTTATAACATCTGTTCATTTCTGATGGCTAAAATAAGACAAAGATGTCACAGGACAAGGCAGAGGATGGACGGCCAAACCAAAATCATGGACCCTTGGAGGCCTGCTGGTGTCCATCAAAAAACCACCCATGAACCTAATCTTGACACAAGCAGGCATAAGGGGGAGTGGCTGATAAAATGATGATTATCATGACTCCTCCCCTGACGCTTTGGGGTGGAGTCATATCTGTCACACCTGGTAGCCAGGGGCGTAGACAGGTCTGCTGAGACCACTGGAATGCCAGACATCTGACGAAACCATTCTAGCCCCCCCAGGACCCCCACGTACCATGCCATCTCCGCCAGGAAACAAACTCAGTGATGGGGGGCGCTCTGTTTTACTGCAGAAAAAGAAAGAGAGACAAGAAAAGTTAAATATTTCCCACACTAAACCAACACTGGCACAACATAAAAATGAGCAAAAAACTCAACGGAGAGGGTGAAAACATAAAGACACAAAATCACATAGGAGAAAGAGGTACAGGTTTCTCAGTCTCTGACTTCAAGACTGTTAAACTGGGTGTTTGGGTGGACGGCAGGTTCATTTTTTATTTTAAAGAGTAAAATGGGAGATATAATGGCTGCAGGGAGACACAGAGGTTTAGGGAGCTGTCAGAGATTGCGGGGCATTTTTACCTTTTCCTCCAGTTATGTCGTTGACTGCAGAGACACATACAGTGGCACACGCACAGAAAAAAAGAAACAAACAAAAAGAAGGTAAACACACGCACACTCACAAATACAGTCACACTATACTGACACAGGACATAACATCACATTACGTACAGTATACACAGCATGGAACTGACTTATGCTGAAATTGAAAACATGATGAAACTGCAAGCAACACCTTGATTGTCGCAATTAAGGACTGTCCAACTGGATAACTTATTATTTCATAATGTTATTTTGTATTTCATTATGATAAAGTATGTATATGTACAAAATAGGGGTGGGCTATAAGACCAAAATCTTATATTTATATGTATTATATATCATATATATATATATCATATATATATATATCATATATATATATATATCATATAAGTCATATATATCATATAAGTCGTTACATCAAACCCATATGTTGTTTTAGGATAAGCGGAGGAGAATGGATGACGGAGCTCTTACCTGTATTGGATTTAGGCGTCTTCATTGAGATGAATTGTCTCACCTGAGGTGGGTTTGTTCTTCACTAATGTGTGTTACAGTCAAACTGCTTTATACTCATGTGACTTGAGTCATTTGGAAAACAGGAAGTGAAGAATCACGTTTTTTTCTCTTCCTTCAAAGAACAGATGTATAGTTATGTGTGCACAGCTGACAGATGCTTCATGTAGGTGAGATTCAGTTCATTAAATCAGCTTTTTTAAAACACATCTGTTCATTTCAGATGGCTAAAATAAGACAAAGACGTCACAGGACAAGGCAGAGGATGGACGGCTAAACCAAAATGATGGACCCTTGGAGGCCTGCTGGTGTCCATCAAAAAACCACCCATGAACCTAATCTTGACACAAGCAGGCATAAGGGGGAGTGGCTGATAAAATGATGATTATCATGACTCCTCCCCTGACGCTTTGGGGTGGAGTCATATCTGTCACACCTGGTAGCCAGGGGCGTAGACAGGTCTGCTGAGACCACTGGAATGCCAGACATCTGACGAAACCATTCTAGCCCCCCCAGGACCCCCACGTACCATGCCATCTCCGCCAGGAAACAAACTCAGTGATGGGGGGCGCTCTGTTTTACTGCAGAAAAAGAAAGAGAGACAAGAAAAGTTAAATATTTCCCACACTAAACCAACACTGGCACAACATAAAAATGAGCAAAAAACTCAACGGAGAGGGTGAAAACATAAAGACACAAAATCACATAGGAGAAAGAGGTACAGGTTTCTCAGTCTCTGACTCCAAGACTGCTAAACTGAGTATTTGAGTGGACGGCAGGTTCATTTTTTATTGTAAAGGAGTAAAATGGGAGACAAAAGGACTGCAGGGAGACACAGGGGTTTAGGGAACTGTCAGAGATTGTGGGGCATTTTTACCTTTTCCTCTTGTTGTGTCGTGGACTGCAGAGACACACAGCAGCACACGCACAGAAAGAAAGAAAGAAAGAAAGAAAGAAAGAGAAAGAAGGTGAACACATGCAGACTCACTAACACAGTTACACAATACTGACACAGGACATGACGTCACATTACATACAGTATACAGTATGTATAAATAGATGGAACTGACTGTTTCTGCAGGTATCATCAAATGTAATTTAATGCCTTTAAATTTTTTTAATGACATACACAACCCATATATACAG
>NW_015624828.1:105726-114515 GCF_001515625.1 Sinocyclocheilus rhinocerous | reverse complement strand
AGAGATATATATATATGTATATATATATATATATATATATATATATATATATATATATACATATACATATATTTCTCACACAATCACACTACCGGTCAAAAGTTTTTAATGTTTTTGAAACAAGCCTCTTCTGCTCACCAAGGCTGCAGTAATCGTAATATTGAGAAATATTATTTCAATTTGAAATAACGGCTTTCTATGTGAATATATTTTAAATATATTTTATTCCTTTGATGCAAAGCTGAATTTGTATAAATGTAATTGGTGGTGTAAATGTTATTTATTCTGAAGCAATATTTTCAGTCCTCTATATCCATTCTTACTTACTGAAATCAGCATATTTGTGCTATTTGCCCAATTGATTTCCAAGGGTTTTTTTAACCTAAAAAAGGGCAATTTTTTCCTTATCTTATAAAATGTTTGTGTTATCACTAATGAATTTAATTATTAAAATAAGACACTATCAGGCTGTTACCAATCAATTAAAATCAGTATCAACAAAATTCATCTTTCCACTGCAGAAGAAACAGAAGCAGCTGGATTGGCATTTAGATGCATCTACACAGACAGTGTAATGAAGCTCAAATGTACCATGAATGCAATTACATTGCAAAATTACAACTGCATTAATAATGTTATGAGCTTAGTGTTTTAAATCATTTTTAATATCTGTTGCAAATTAGCTTAAAAGGGAAATGTATATAAATAATTTCAATTAATTAAAATTAATTCAAATTATTTATATCAGCTGCCAGTAGTATCTGTAGCAGAATTAACATTACAATCAACTAATCTGTTCATTCAGTGAACATTCAGTGTAGATTCGTATCAACTCTAAGAAATGTTATTTTCATGGCCACAGAAAATATTTTTCTTATAGTACTAATGCATTAGAGCATGTAACAAGATCATGAATCATTTCAGTGGCATTGATTTGCAAGCAGTGACAGAATCAAAAACGTAATTTGAGCACAAAAGCTTTATTAACTAAACACTAACACATAACTAGTCCAACAAACATTTACACACACTCACACATACATACAAAGGGGAGTTAAAGTGGATTAATGAAACTGTTAGAGAAACCAGAGAATGCAGCTCTGGAAAATTAGTCAGTTAACCACTGACCACTGAGTGAAACCATCAGCGCCGTTTTACAATGGTGTCTGTCTACAGCTTATACTAAGCCTCTGTTTCGTTTAGTTAAATGTATGTACGATACTTGCATAGCCTTGGCAATTGAACGTGCGTCCAGATTAGGGGTGTTAATGGTTCTCTGTGAAAAAATCGAACCATACCGTTCTCCACCCACGGTTCGGCACACACTCACACCGCAGTTCAACTTAAATCCGGCTATCGCATCTGTAATATGGCTTGTTAAAAATAACACGTAAAACAGACAGAGTTCGGCTAATGTATGCTTCAGTCGATGGAAACACATCCTGGCTTCCCAATACATTACAACAACAGCAATGAAAAAAAAACATATGGACAATCCAGTCACTCTTTGTAAACTCTGTTCAATGCGAGTGCCGTATGATCGAATATAACCAGTCATTTATGCCGTCATCAGGGTAGGGAAAGTTTTATGACTCTTTGCCTTCGAACATGTTATTTTGCATATGTAACTGGATTGGGTGTTGATGCAAAACTATTAAAGATTCCTAGAACACTTATATGTTGCATAAGTATTAACATTTAATATACACTCCTTTAGTTCATCAAAACACGAATTTGTAGATACCAAACATGGTATAGGTGAGGTTACATTAACTAGTGGTTCTATCATAAGCATGCATAAAACAATATACAATACAAAAGACAATATACAAGAACAGTAATAATACACACAATGGCCTGGGGATATGCATGACAGAAAGGTCAAAGAAAGGTTTGTCTATGAATTAATGAAAGGGGTATTTTTTATAGGCAGTATGTAAGTATTAAGTAAGAGGGAGAATCTTTTAAGATGCCATTAAGTCATAAAGTTTATGTGAGATGGCTAAGGTGGAAGTTGAAAAAATGCAATACTTTTAAATATGAGCGTAAACCACCCGTAGATGGTGGCAAGTGTTAATGAGTGAACATTTGAGTCATTAGTTCAAGCGATTCATTCAGATGACTGATTCATTCAAGAATGAAGCAAGTGCCTGTCTGTCTTTATGAATGGATCACTGAGTCATTGACTCAAATGATTAATTCAAAAACGCTGAGTCATTCAGTAACAAAACACCGCTGTGTGCTGCTCAGAGATTATTGAATGATTATTACACGTTTATTGAATGACTAAAATTAATGTTAAATCTGCAGTCGTGCTGATATTCAGGAAACAGCTTTTTCTTGATCATATTGCTTAACTTGGCTATATTATATGATATATATAAAAACTAAATTTTTACAACAGTATGTTTGTTCTTTGAGTTTCTTTGTGTGTTGTTGTGCTCATGTGTTTTGATTTCTCCACGAGATTCTCTCACAAACAGACAGGCTGCGTGAGCCTCAACTGGTGCGACCTTGGTACTGTCAATACACAGTCATTTACAACGAATGTAATAAAATCAGAATCCTTCTCACTGAAATTACTCAATTGCACTACACAATTTCTTTCTGAATTTACGAAATGTACATTCTCTGATCTTAGTTTTACTCCTCCATGTCCCCACTAGAGGTGAAACTGAGAAAATGTCTTATCACGATTATAGTGACCAAAATTTTCACGGTTATCAGTATTATCACGGTATTGTTAAAATGTGCTGGAAATTTTCCAAATGTACTGACACATAAATCACATAAACTGACACTGACACATAAATTTTATCATGATTTATCGTCAAACTGGAAGTTGTTTCATATAGTCCCCGCCGCTGTCCAAAAATCCCCAGCAATTTCGCACTGACCGGAGGCAATTATAAAACTGGTTCCGCATGTATATCACACTAATGTACAAATTTTGCGACAGCAAATTAAAAAGTTACTAATTATGAAGGCACTATATTCAAAATAAACTGGTAATATTTTTCTACAGAACCATCTTAAAAAAAAAATTTCTGTAGAAATACAATTTAATTACTTTTAATGCTATTTAAGACCTTAATTTTTGCAAAATCCATTTAATGACGTTTAATGCTTTTTAATGCCCCGAGGAAACCCTGCTGATTTATGCTGAAATTGAAATCATGATGAAATTGCAAGCAAAACCTTAATTGTATAACTGAAGGGGTTATTCTTAGGCAAAAGACATAATTTCTCACTCTCTCACAAATCTGTATCAAAATTTGAACCTGCAAGTATGTCTATGGCAACGCTTAATCAGTTGAAATCAACTGACTGTTTAAATGAAAAAAGAAATGTGTGAAATGTGCGGAGATGTGTGTATAATCGAGTATGACTATAAGCTAGCCACAACTCTAGCTCTGACTAAGCAAGACATGACAAACTGTCACTGAGCATCATCACCCAGCGCCTAGCAACGCTGTATCCAAGACAACTGTTTCAATAATGGGCCATTCTGTTCCATCAAAATCCAAAGCATCTAATACATACGTCCAAACTGCAATACACAGTCATAGCTGATGTTAATTAGAGAATATGACTTTGCAGGTTGAAATTCAAAGTATTTAATTCTGTTTAAAACTAATCAGAGGAATTCTTCCAACTGGTTACCAACAAAACATGTTATTTAATAGCACAAAACAAACATGCAAAACACAAATTAATTCCAAATGCACATTCCAAACTCTTCAAGTAAATGAAGGCTTGGAATGGCCGCATTATGCTAATTATACAAGTTACTCACGCCCGTCCGCAGCCTGTAGATTCAGACTGGTTGCTGCCTGTCTGTTGCATCTTTGAACGCTCAATGTGTTCCACATATGTCTGTATCATCTGAAGCAAAAAAAAATCAATGTCAGTGTATATGCTGAATTTTCGAGAAGTGGAGCTTTGTATTTGTAACTTTCGAGTTATTGCTAATAGTGTCCCCACAATTTCCATTATGTTTCCATTCATTTTCCATGCCAAAAATAAATTTATCAAGATCGCAATCACAAAAAGCAATTTTTAGCAGCTCATTTTTTAAAATAACTAGAAAAAAATTATTTCCACTATGGAAATTTCCATGAACTTTCATATTATTTCATACATTTCCATAACTTTTCCTACATTCTTTGCCATCCTTTTCCTCTTGGTTTTCCATTGTCTTGGGAACCCTGTGTTAATCTGAGTTATAAATCTGTGCTGACCTCTGTATGGCGCTGGTGAAGGGCGTTATACTCTTTCTTCATGTCTGATTCTCGTTCTTCCAGACGAGAGACTACAAGAGAGAAACATTACAAATGCATATTGCAAGAAACTCAAATCTCTGTGTCAATGTGTGTGTATGAACAAATGTAGTTAAGTGCACAGACTCACTCTGGTCAGCATAGTTCTTGGCCTTCAGCTCGAGTTGTTTTGTTTGTAGCTCCAAAGTCTCCAACATGGACTGCAACTCCTTCTTGTCTGCCTCCAAGACATCTTCATATTCAATGAACTTCTGTTAACATGCAAACACACATTCACACAAGATCAGATCCTTTATCTTATAACCTGAATTGGATTGATGAATGGATGGATGAACAGACAGACAGACAGACAGACAAGATAGACAAGGTAGATAAGGCAGACAGACAGACAGACAGACAAGATAGACAAGGTAGATAAGGCAGACAGACAGACAAGATAGACAGACAGACAGACAAGGTAGATAAGGCAGACAGACAGACAGACAGACACGATAGACAAGGTAGATAAGGCAGACAGACAGACAGACAGACAAGATAGACAAGGTAGATAAGGCAGACAGACAGACAGACAGACAGACAGACAGACAGACAGACAGACAGACAGACAGACAGACAGACAGACAGACAGACAGACAGACAGACAGACAGACAGACAGACAGACAGACAGACAGATAGATAGATAGATAGATAGATAGATACTGTCACGTTGTGTGTTTATTGTCTTCATGTTTCATCATTCAAAACATTTCTATCTTATTTTTATTCAGTTACAGCGATAGCTGGATGTTTTTGTCCATATTAGCGATTTCCTGAAATGTCATGAGTTCTATTACTTCTGTAACGCATACGTGGGGTTTCTGCGCGAATGTGTACATGTGTTTAGCACTCAATAATGCACACTCAGTCATGTTTTGGGCATGAATAGGAAAAATAATACTTCTCTCTAAAGAAATTTGTGAGTTATATTTGCTCAAGAATGTTTTGAGATCATTCAACATTCTGGGTTTGTTTAATACTCTGTTTGAGTATGAATGCTCAAAACTGTTAATCCACTTTTTAGTTCCACATTTTTTTAATGTTTTATTTTCATGTTCAATATTATTTTAAATAGGACAAGGAAAAGCAAGAGTTAGATATGTAATAAACTGCATTTCTAAATCAGTAAAACTGCAAATATTGTCTTAAATTCTTATGATGCAAACTGTAATTTGTGGCCCTTCGCATTTTATGTGGTTTAAATGTGGCCCCCTTGGCCACTGAACTTGAGTACCCCTGCTACAGAGTGTGTGTATGTATAACTGAACTGACTTTCAATGCAAAATTATCCATAACCACAGTATGAAGCAGAACAGCACAAGGTCAAAAAGCATTTTTGAGAAGGAATTGTTCTTCAAATACAATACAGTCACATTTATACACACAGTTACCCGGGTACATTACACACACACACACACACACTCCAAGTGCAGTGTGTGGTGACTTTGAGCTGCAAGGATTTTAAGTGGAAAACAATAGGCTCTTTCTGCAGTGCGGCCCAGCCACAACCAGCCTCCTGGAATTCAGTAATCCCAGCACTGCAAAGAGAGGGTAAAAAACAAACACACTCTAACACTATTAAACAAATCACACTAGGCTAATTGTGTCATTCTAATGAGTGTTTTGACTTATAAAGTCATTTCTAGAGTACTATATACATCCCATATCAGAAGCATGTCTACATATGGGATTATAGAGCAATTAAATATTACGTAATGCTTTTCATAATGTAATTCCAGACTGATAATTTGAGTTCTTTCTTGCTATACCTTGACATAACAATATTTCTCATTCTGCAGTTTAATCATGAACAGCCAGTAAAGGTGAAGTGTGTATTTTCTACATCACTAGCTACACTGAATGAAATACATAAAAAGAATGAGTGTTTCAAAATAGATCTGTCTGTCTGCAACTGGTTGGCCAATAGTCACCCAAACCTCGCGACATTGAATGAGATTATATTGCAGTGTCAGGCTGGTTGGGATCCCCCCAAAATAATAAACAATGTGCAGAGTCAAAGTTTACACTTTTTGGAGGAAGTAACTTAAAATCTGTTTGCACTTGTCTTGCATATTAAGCAGGGATATAAGATTTTAATATTGAATAAAATTACATGTGACAAGTTGGAGTTGAGCCAAGTGCACCTGTTATGCCACCATACATCAGAAAGATGTGAATGCCTCATGCATGTCATAAATAATCTCTATCAATTAAGCTTTTATACTGTTAGATGTCATTTTTCTAAAGCTAAGTTACAGCTAAAATTCTAAAATGCAAGTTTATTGTAATGATGTTAAATTGATCACTGATTTCTCCCTTGAGGATCAAGCTGTTTGACATTAAGAATATGTGTTCATACATGGATGAGTCTATATGAGAGGAAGACAGCGAGAAATAGTGAGGTGGATGTTCTTACTGTGGCCATTATACTCTACTGCCATAATCCCACAGGATGCGAAACTGGAGAATGCCGTTTACTTCCCCTCTCTCTCCCTCCATCCCTCACTATCTCACTCGCTCTGTGCTCTCTGTCTGTCTCATAACATGAGAATCGGGTTACAGCGTCAGCCAGCCTCCTTCTATGAGAAAATTGATTACCCATAATCATCCTCCCTGCTCATCATCCTCCCACTTTTGTCCTCTGCACCCCAAGCACATATGTCTTTGCATTGCTGCAATAAAACAATAAAAGACCTATCCCTAACACTTAACCATTTTATTTTATTAATTATATTGTTTTAAGCCATAGCCGATTTCTTTCTGCACAGTAGATACAAGCCTGCTACACACAAAATTCCCTACTGGCGTCTATTATTTTTGGAGAGGTGGTTGCAACTGGGAAAATGCACAATAGATTTAAGTGAAATGTTTATTATATAGTTTATAGCAGGGGTACCCAAACTGCGGCCCGCCCCCACATTTGGACCGGCCCTCTGAACAATGCTAGAGACATATTTTGAAAATGTTATTTTATATATATGGTTTCACTTATATCATGTCTGTATTTGATAATAAAGGTTGGCTTTCAGACTAAAATTTCCCTTAGTTATTAACATAGCCTAATTATTTGTTAAATTCACCTATCAACAGAATGGTACGTTCAACATAACGTACCATCGCGATCGAACAGGTGACGCATGAGCCAGCAAAGAGACGACAAAACGGCCAAACAGTTGGGAAAGAGAAAGGTTGATTCAGAATGCAGGGTATTTAACCAAAAGTGGACAAGTGATAATTTTTTTGTTCAGTGCAAAGTGGCTGTTGGTCTCATCTGTCAAGAAACAGTGTCTGTGTTCAAAGAATACAGTCTGCACCGACACTATGAAACCCACCACAGAGAAAAGTATGCTAGCTTGCAAGGCCAAATGAGAGCAGACAAAATGTCAAAGCTGAAAAGTGTACTATCAGCTCAGCAGAATACATTTGTACGCCAAACCCAGCTGAACCAGGTTCGAGCTAGCTTTCAGGTAGCTAAACTGATTGCAACCAGTGGTAGGCCATTCAGTGACTGCGAGTTCGTCAAAAAATGTATGAATGCTGTTGCGGAGGAGGTGTGCCCCGATAAGAAAGATGTCTTAAATGCAGTGAGTCTGTCCACAAGTACAGTCACCAGACGAATTGAAGAAATGGGGGATAATGTATATGCCCAGCTGCAGGAGAAAGTGAAAGAATTTGAATTTTTTGCATTAGCACTGGATGAGAGCAATGACGTGCAGGACACAGCACAGCTGCTAATTTTTCTTCGCGGAGTTAGCTCAAACTTTGAAATGTCAGAGGAGCTAGCAGCCCTAAAAAGTCTAAAATGCACTACGACAGGGGAGGATATTTTTGGTAAAGTGTGCCAAACGATGGGAGAGCTGGGTCTAGACTGGTCTAAGCTGGCCAGCATCACTACTGACGGGGCTCCTAGTATGGTTGGCGCGTCGAGGGGGCTTATAGGACGCATGAATAAAGAAATGGAGGAAAGAGGTCTAACCCCACCGTTACAAGTCCACTGCCTGATTCACCAGCAAGCACTCTGCTGCAAAGTTCTGAAGTGGGAATCAGTCATGAAGGTGGTGGTGTCATGCATAAACTTCATCAGAGCAAACGGACTTAAACACCGGCAGTTCCAAGCCTTTCTCGCCGAGCTAGAGTCTGCTCACGGAGATGTGCTTTACCACACTGAAGTCCGATGGTTAAGCCGGGGCAGAGTTTTGAGGCGTTTTTATGAGCTGCTACCCGAAATCAACGCCTTTCTTCTGACAAAGGGCAAAACTGTCCCAGAACTGATCGACGCAGAATGGAAATGGGACCTCGCCTTTTTAACAGATGTGACAGAAATGTTGAACGGCCTCAACTTGCAGCTCCAAGGCAAGGGGAAACTAATATGTGACATGTATTCCCACATAAAAGCATTTGAGGTGAAACTAGCACTGCTTGTGGGACAAGTGCAAAAGCAAGACTTCACTCATCTCCCCGTTACCCAAAGT
>NW_015624828.1:103938-105285 GCF_001515625.1 Sinocyclocheilus rhinocerous | reverse complement strand
GACAAAGGGCAAAACTGTCCCAGAACTGATCGACGCAGAATGGAAATGGGACCTCGCCTTTTTAACAGATGTGACAGAAATGTTGAACGGCCTCAACTTGCAGCTCCAAGGCAAGGGGAAACTAATATGTGACATGTATTCCAACATAAAAGCATTTGAGGTGAAACTAGCACTGCTTGTGGCACAAGTGCAAAAGCAAGACTTCACTCATCTCCCCGTTACCCAAAGTAGAGCCCGACCGATATATCGTTTTGCCGATTTGGAATGCAAATGATTTATATATCCCATTAAAACTGCTGAGATACAAGGAGCGTGAACTGAAATTCTCAGTTCCACCTGGTTCCACGCGCATGTCCGGGAAACTCATGAATATTCATGTATTCTCAAATTCTCAAATGATAATTAATCATTATTTATAAGCAAAATATTGTTTTATTTGTGAACGTAATCGTTTGATGAAGGCTTTAAGACCAAGCGGAATCCTCTGCCGGCTGCTCCTGCTTCACAGCGAGCAGGACTTGCGCTTACGTCCGTGATTTGATTTTGGCAAATCAGTTTGGGCGAATGCAATTTATTGATCATGAGCCCAACATTTAGCAAGGCAGGAAAACATTTAATCTAACTGAGGGGAGACGTCTTTCATTATTGTAAGTAAAGGCTGTTAAATAGAGAAGAAAATATATTTTAAAAATTTAACTTCTAGCGCATTCTTAAACTTGGACCTTATTTTATTGAAGTAGAAATCCAAGCACCAGAAGCAGCCCACACTCAGCCCACAAGTTTTCTTTAATTGAAAAATATGCATTTTCATTCATTCATAGGCTATATGGTTGCAATAATAGCCATTTTAGTTAAAACAATTTAAGTACATAGACGTTTCATAAACGTTCAGTTGTTATGCTTTCAAATTTCTTCCCATTTGTATGTATGTAATTTCACAGTATTTTCACCTCCTAAATTACTACACTACTTGTGCAGTCACGATTTTATAATTGTACAATTTACTCAGGCCGATTACTTTTTTTTTTTTGTATGACATAAAAATTATTTTTAGAATATAGGTTAAGCAAAACAAATGTGATTATTTCTGAGAACTTTTGAACTGCAGGCAGACATTATGGTACAGTAGGCCTACAAATATTTTGTTGGAGATATGCGAGCAAAAAATAATAGATTAAAAAATTTATAATAGAAAAATAATCATTAAAAAAAACAAAGCTGTAGAAAAATATAATGAATTACAAGTCTGTAGAGAACAGTGCGCTATTGCAGACTTATATCCTACTGAAGTTTTAATTACATTCTTGTAATAGCTATAGTCAGTCGTGAACTAAAGTGGGCCGCTCT
>NW_015624828.1:101462-103928 GCF_001515625.1 Sinocyclocheilus rhinocerous | reverse complement strand
CATTACATATCTTTGTCACGTCATTATAAGTGTTTGATCACCACATTTGAGTGATCATTGCAAAAAATGTGTTTATGTATATATATTCTGTTTATGTATATACTGTATTCTAATATAGTACCAGTCAAATGTTTGGACACACGAATGGGAAAGTGTCCAAATTTTTGACTGGTACTGTACTATAATATACAAAAAGAATATCGGCCGATATATCGATATCGGCCTTTTTAACCCCCTAATATCGGTATCGGCCCCGAAAAAACCATATCGGTAGGGCTCTAATATAGTGCAGACATTGATGAAGCCCTGCCTTCTTATCAGTTTGAGTTGGCTGAGTTACAGAACTGTGATGTTCTGAAAGACGCATTTAAGCCCAACGGTCTCATTAAATTCTATGCTGCCCTCCCTAACGAGACATACCCAAACATCAAAAGGCATGCAATGAATGAAGATGTCCACACTTTTTGGCAGCACGTATATCTGTGAGCAAACCTTTTCATGCATGAAACTGATGAACACAACATAATGTTCTTTTTAGCAGCATCATATGACCCCTTTAATATGCATAAGTAAATGTTTTGATTTTGAATAGCACTGAATATGAAAAAATGTCATTATGATAGTAATAACAATGCTCTTTTAATAGGCTATATGTCTCTTGAAAAGTAATCATTTGTCTGTACGGTGCATAACAAATTAAACTATTCTAGCATTAGGAGGCATAATAAATACATTTAAAATCATAATAAAATCTCCACAATAATACTAGTAGTCACTCTGACCCATGTAATTTTCTGTTACAAACCGACCTGGCCCCCCATTAAAGAAAGGGGAAATTATGTGGCCCTTGCAGAAAAAAGTTTGGGGACCCCTGGTTTATAGTATCAACATATTTTATGAGAGCATGATAAATACTGTCTAGAAATAAAAGAGGAAAAAACAGTGCATTATTTAAAAATGCAGCTTCTTTGGAATAAAAATAGTAAAATAAAATAAAATAAAGACATTTTTTAGAAAAAAAAATAATAAAGAAAAATATATTTAAAATAAAGAAATAGATATAGAAGAATAAATTAATTAATGTGGCCGGCTTTCATGTTGAAATTCCAAGACAAAACAGAAGTAATCAAGTAATGGGTGAGAAGCATCACTGCAATTACTGCATTTCATAAGCATGTTCCTTCTCTGTAGCATCTGTGATACTGAAAAACAGCCTGTATATTCTCTTTTTTGTCCTTTCTTTCTGTCTTCTGATACAATGATCTCTGCTCTTAAAATACATTGCTCAGTTATGACAGATCTATCATCACTCACTCTCCATCATATATTCACACACTAAATCTTTACAACTGCAGCAATGACTTGCGCTTAAAGAGGAAACACACTCACGTTTTGATTGCATGCCACTTACACTGTCTAAACTCTGCTATAAAGATGAACACAACAAGAATCCCTATAATGTTCTGGCTGTGCAGTCGATAATATAGTTACGTTTGGAAAATGTTTTGGCAATGTTAGCATGTAGTGACGATGCATGTGAAGAGTCATAAAGGACATCTATTCCCTGTGCTGATGCCCAAAAATGATGAGTGTTTGTCTGCGTATTATTTATGTACAAACATGTATGGGATAATCTTTTGTAGGAGATTTAGAGATTTATTTCCTGCAAGTATAGTCATTTTTGTATGATTCTAAAATCATCCCCCTTCGGGTTGTGGTACAAGTGTTTTTGCTGTGAAACATTTAATGATAATAATTTATAAAAAAGTAAACGTGACAATAACTTTAATATTCTTAGTAATATTTCAAGATGGACGCTAACTGGAATCATATTAAAATGTAAGTATCAAATATGATAAAACAGGCTTTTGAGGAACATTTATTTGTACATCTCTCCATCATCATTGTGTTGCATTGCATTATGTTATACTCCCACAATAAAAACTACAGAGCTTTGACCATAAAACTAAGCATTTAAATATCATCTTACAAAGTCATATTATTGCAAAGAGAGGGAAAAAACAAACACACTCTAACACTATAAATTTTAAATCCGTCTTCAGTGAACAAATCACACTTGGCTGATCATGTCATTCTAATGATTGAAGATATAGAGTTACAATTTATATGTAAACAGCTATACTGTCATAAAAAAAAACCCTCACTGATTTACATTACAGGCTATCAGAATTTCATCTTACTTTTTATCCATATAAATATAACAACAGGACCAAATTGCATTTGTTTTTGTTTTTTGTTTTTTTTGTTTTGTTTCTAAGCTGGGCCTCTGAATAAAATTGAGGTGTTTACTTAAAGGGGTCATATGATGTTGCTAAAAAGAACATTATTTTGTGTATTTGGTGTAATGAAATGTGTTTATGCGGTTTAAGGTTCAAAAAACACATTATTTTCCACATACTGTACATTATTGTTTCTCCTCTATGCCCCGCCTTTCTGAAACGCGTC
>NW_015624828.1:92559-101251 GCF_001515625.1 Sinocyclocheilus rhinocerous | reverse complement strand
AAAGTTACGCCTTCTTTTTTTGCGTGAACATTTGGGCGGCGTTATGTAAATCTTCCCACATAGTGAGGTAGACATGTGGGGGCGTGTTAGAACGAGCCGTTTTAGGTAGGCGTGGTTGACTCTTAACTTTTATAAAGAATATCTATATATCTCATAATATGGATTTGAGACTTTAGTCTTTGCAACTTTACAGATCTTCTTTATGCACCAAGAGCTTGTAACACTCCAAAGAGAAAGAAAAAATTTAAATCGCATCATATGACCCCTTTAAGAGTGAGCTCCATATCCTCACTATAAAAGTCTACATAAAACACAAAAATACAGAACATAAAACACGTATGCAAGCCTCTTTAAAAAAAAATTTGTTTTTGTTTTTGGGTTTTAGATTTTTTTGGTTTTATAAACTGTTCCATTTCAACAAAATAGATTTTTCTGACTATTATTTCATATGCCAGGCTTTACAGGGTTAAAGAGCCAGTGTCAGTGTTTGCAGGGCTCTTGTAAATGTTTACACAGACACATTATGATCAAATAATACAAACGCTCTTGTTTGAATAGGGCATTGTATGAAGAGAATGATGGGATGTGTGATGAGATGAAAATATTATTATAGTTTACCTCCTCCGCCTGTTTGCGCAGCGCTTTCTCCCGCTCATACTGCGTGATGAGTTGCTCGTTGTCCTCCTTGAGAAGTTCCAGCTCCACCTCGTGCTCCTGGTTCTCCGTTAACACCGAGTCGAGGTTCTCCAGGACGTTCACCACCAGCGGCATCAGCTCCTTCAACACCTCCTCATCGTAGCTTTTGATGAGGCGCTCGAACTCCCGGTAAATGCCGCTGGCCAGGCCCGACACCCGCTCTGACATGACAGACACTGCCCCATAATCGTCCTGGTACACCACCTCGTCCAGCTCCATCATCCTGGCGGCGTCTGATCGAAACTCGTTATTAGAGGAAGAATAAATAGTAAACCGGCGACACGAATCGAAATGGCGAAATGGCTTCTATGAATTCATGACAATGTCATCAGGTGCACATGATGCTACTTCGCTCCACGGCCCGATCCCACCAGCAACAGCCGTGTTTCGGGACGTACGGGCGCTTAATATTCAATATTTGTTGATCAGACGGAGCGCTCGCGAGGGGCCGAGCCCTCTTGCCCGCCCGTGCTCCTGCGCCACAGTGTCGGCAGCTCGATCACACGCGCCTCGCTGCTACTCGGTGATTCTCCGGTTGCGTCCGTCTCATCGCTGCACTGGAGCGGAATCCATCACATCACGCCCAACGAGCGTCTGTCTGACGATGCACCTGCCTCTCAGCAGCCGCAGCCCGCGAGCCCAGCCGTTACTGAAAAATCAATGGAAGGGGATAAAAACGAATATAAATAAATAAATACGGGAATAAATAGCTACCGTGCGATATGCCTGCGGGCTCTCGTTGTTATAGTCAATCGGATATTGCTTTTCTAGCGTTATGTCAGACTGGTCATTTTTGGCATTACAAATCAATCCGGTGGTTGACAGGGCGGCGGGGGTTCGTGACGCTGTTTCCGTCGATGGAGGGGCCAGCTGACGTCACAGCGCCTGCATGGAGCAGGCCGGGATAATGATGTCTGACTGCTGCTGTGCTCCTACAACGGAACACCATCAACGACATGAATTATGTTATTGCTATATTTAATGTATCCTATGCCGTAAACAAGTATTAAACGCAAACATTGGCTCATTGATTAATACAGCATCCTTCTTTGATTTGAGCTTTTTTTAATATGAGTTTTTTTTAACGAGGTGTCAACACTTATTGCTATATTTAATGTATCCTATGCCGTAAACAAGTATTAAACGCAAACATTGGCTCATTGATTAATACAGCATCCTTCTTTGATTTGAGCTTTTTTTTAATATGAGTTTTTTTTAACGAGGTGTCAACACTCTGTGTAAATTGAAGCCGATAAATCAGTGGTCCAGGCAACCACACATATTTATATGGTATATATATATGGCCTTATAAGGTCACTTTACCAGTTGGAGATAATCGGGTTAAGGCATCACAGGGGCTATTTTTCAGAGCCGACCGCAAAAGTTCTTGCCAAACCCATCCCAGATTGCATCATGTTGGTCTCTAGCCCCCACGCGTCTTCAAATGGGATTGCGATTACCGCAATTGGCAATGTGACAGTCTGCAGCACAATTTATTGACAAAGAAACAAAAATGTGCATTTGAATTAAATTCCTGTGCCATTTTTAGCAAGCTTTTGTCATTTGCACTTCTGTAACACGTGTTGACCTGACCACTGATTTTTGAACAAAACTCATAAAACTATCACAATCATGTATGATTGAATGGTACAAAACCTGGTGACTTCTGTAGCACGCTAATTTTGTAAACACTACAAATAGACAAATATTTTTCTAATATTTGTTATTTGATATAGAAATAAATGGTGCATAATTTAGAGGTGAATATTGCCTAGTACCATGAAATCCACAAAATATACAAAACATTAAAAAACAAATAATATTCAAATAAAACAGTACTTTCATTTGTTTCAAAATATTCTTCTTGTCTCATTTGACTACAGAGAATCACAAGTGTGACCCCTAAATGAGGAATACCAGAGGGTTTGTTACGTACTTGAACGTGACTTTTGTGTTTATTGTTGACTTGAGTGACTTGGTGCATATGTGTTAGTGTTCTCTCTCCATGTTCCTCTGTCCTTCTGCGCTCATTTGAGTGTAACAGATGCAGCAGTTTAGTGGGCGGAGCCGAACTGGATCAGCGTGTGGATTTAAGCTGTGTGAGAAACCTTTTGGAGTTCCTTCTCTCGTTTCCTCGAGCTGTTGAACGTGTGTGCACGTGCTCCCCAGATATTGTGTGTTGTAGCAGGTTTGCTGTGTGCTCTGATGTCCGGTTAACCTCCTCGTGAGGAGAAAGTTGTTAGCGGCATGGACAAGTAAATGTGTCAGTGGTGTACCCTTTTTAAAGGGTTAGTTCACCCCAAAATGAAAATTAGGCTGCGTTTTACTCACCCCCGATGCATCCTAGGTGTATATGACTTTCTTCTTTCAGACGAATCCAGTCGGAGTTATATTAAAAATGGTCTTTGATCTTTCAAGCTCTATCTTTGCACTCAGCGGGTGTTGCATTGCTTCTGTCCAAAAGACGTGAAATAAAAAGCACCTTTCCATAAAAAAAGTTTCACACAGCTCCGGGGGGTGAACAAAGGCCTCCTGTAACTAATCGATGCGTTTTTGTAAGAAAAATATCCATTTTCCTAATTTAAAAAGGCACTCATGTCTTGGGTGGTAGAAAAGATTGTGTGCAGTGCTGATTTACAGTAATGTATGTGCTTGTCTTGAAATAATATCTATGATACGAATTATGATATACTAATGTTCTTTTTTCTTTTCTTTTTCCTGACAAACTGTGAGTGAGAAAGACTGGCGAGACTTACTAAAAGGATCAATTTTGTACATTTATTCACTCATCTGACATTTGCAAAATAGCACACTTCTGTTATGTTCTGTATTGTAATTCTGCTAAAATTCTACTATAAACATTTGGGTATAAAAAAAAAAAATAGGTGTGGTGTAAATATGGTTAAATAATGGCATTTGGTTTATCAGCCACATGTGGGCCACATAAGGGCCGTCAGCCCTTTACAGAACTCAGCCATATAAGAATACTATATAAGGTCCATATATCAGCCACATCTGTTTTTATTATTTGGCTCACTCTGGGTTGGGTTATGGCACTGTTTAGGTTCAGTTCTGGCTAAAAATATGTGGACCAGTTTTGGGCCGGCGAACACAAACTAATCTGGGCCACACTTTAGCTGTTGATATGGGCCAGATCCACGCCAAAGGAAATTTGCTGACTGGGGTAGAGCTTGAAAGATCAAAGACAATTTTTAATATAACTCCGACTGGATTCCCCTGAAAGAAGAAAGTCATATACACCTAGGATGCATCGGGGGTGAGTAACACACAGGCTAATTTTCATTTTGGGATGAACTAACCCTTTAAATCAGACTGTGGTGTGTAGTGGAAGGCCCACTTTTTATTTTACTATTCGTTTTTGTCCTGTTTATTGGCTAGGAGGGAGGTAAGAATTGTAATTTTATTTTGTTCTTTTGTATAGGGAAGACCATTTTAAAACTAGCCAGGGATCCCTTTTTGTTGGTTGTTTTGGGCCGACTAACCCACTGAGCCTGAGCTATGTACCTTTCCCTTGATGGAGAGAAAGAAACTTAAAAACGCCAAAATAAACCTTTTTGTTTTGAATGGATTGTGTGTGTGTTTGTGGGAGCAAGAGACGGAACTCCGAGCGACCCTCGAAACACAGGCGTCGCTCTCCATGTTACGTTTAGTTGTTCGATTTGTTGCACGAAACAGTAAAAAAAAAAAAAAAAAAAACTATACCTTTTATAAGGCTACACATACCAATAAAAAATAAAAATTTAATAAAATTCAGGCAATATCAAATTCAGCTTCTATCCTGAAGGTCCTCTTTCCATATTTCACCTGTTATGAAATAAGTAGGCCTGAATATATCCTTATATTTATAAATATTTTTAAATGGCAAGTATAAATTAATTTTGTATCTGACAATGATTACATACTGTGAAAAATGAAACGAAGACCTTGCACAAAAACATGAAACCAAATGAATTCAGTGTTACATAAACCAATTAAGTTGCATTTCTGTAGTCGGTTTTGTACTCAAGAATCATTGATACCTCCTACTTTGAACAATATTAACCTGACACAGTAACCTAAAAATTCAGCAAGCACATGCACAAGTTTTTAAGTGAAGATTTCTGTTTATTTCAAGCAACATGGTAAAACATCCTTTTATTGTCATGGAAAAAAATAAGCAATATAAAACAGCATACAAATGAACAATACAGAGGTGTATTGTATGAAACGGGCCTCTGTGACATCATCGTATCCAGTCACATTGCCAAGCAACCACTTTAGCATTTCTGGGCAGGGACGGCACTAGTCATGTGGGAAATGCCCACACACATTCACAGACCTGTCATATATGACCTTCCAACTGCCATGCAAAGAATAAAGCAGATGGCTAATGGTAGGAAAGGTCAAATTCAACAGAAGTATTAAAGAATCAATGGCGCAGCAACTCTTTTCAAGTACAGAATCAGGCATATCAGATGATTCTCTTAGTTTAACGGTCTCTGGTTACATTCAAATGCATGTATGGACATGTTAATAGTGTGATATTGTCAAAGATGTTTGATTGTACATATTCTAATCATTGTCATACATATGTGCTTTGGCGATTATCAGTTACAAAAACCGCATTTGGTTTGGCATCTAAACTACTACTTTTACATTTGGCTTTGGGTCTTACTCAAAAAAAAAAAAAAAATCAAAAAAAAAAACAAAAAAAAAAAAAAGAGAAGTGAAGTCACCTTATTGCACAAAAGAATTTGCCATCAGAACACATTCACTGGGTTTCAAAGGGAGATCTGAATACGCTGATACTGAAGAGCTTGCTTTGGCGACCAATAGTGGTACCAGTTGAACACTGCATAGACTTTTTTGAGATTCATGAAGCAAACTTGTATTTAATACATTAGCAAATTGACAGAACATAATCGTATAGAGAAACAACCGTCAATGCAAAACATTTGAAAGGAAACAGCCATTCAGTTTTAGGAGCGACAGTAACAGTGATTCTAATTAGATGAAAAGGAAAAGGGAAAGTGAGGAATGAATCAGAAAGTGCAGAATCAAAAAAAGGAATGAAGAGTGACAGACTTAAGGGGAAAAAAACAAAAACAAAAGTTAAGTAAATGAGAAAGGATACGTTTTAGTACAGGTTAAAAGCAGATGGAAGAAAGGAAGTGACAATGATGGCTATGGCTAATAGAAAACCACACTGGACTTTCCACCTGGTGGGTTGAGCACTTTGTTGTGAGAGCGAGGGCGGGGTCCGAGGCGTGGCTCGTGGTCCTTTCCTGTTGGTTGCCACATTGCTGCCTCAGAATTCTGATTGGCTGCAGGTGCAGGGGCTGCTGGCTCTTTTTCAGGTGTTGGTTGAGGGGTCACTGGCTCCACCTTCACTTCCTCAACTGCAGTCTTTTTCTTAGGCACTGGGGCTGCAAGTGAGAGGAAAAAAAAAGGTGGGAAAGGGAACTGCCTGCCAACAATAAACACTGAGGAGAAACAAACTGGGGCATGAAGAACAGATGACTAATGTTTGGTAAATCACAGGTTTTCTTTACCTGGTGGATCTGGAGTAGCAGGTACACCCACACTTAAATTGTCCTACAGAGAATAAAAGGGCATTAGAGTTGAAATGGGTGGACATTTTCAGATTTTAAGAATTTTATGGAAAGCATAATAAAAAATAATTATGAATTTGTGTTGAGTCACATACACTCCCATTCAAAAGTTTAGGGTTGGTACATTTTTTTTTTAAATGTGTTTGAAAAAACTCAACCAGGTTGCATTTATTTGATCAGAAACAGAAAAGAAAAAAAACAAACAAAAAAAAATACTCTAAAATATTGCAATTTAAAATAACTTTCTATTTAATATATTTTAAAACGTAATTTATTCCTGTGATGGCAAAGCTGAATTTTCAGCATCATTACTCCAGTCTTCAGTGTCACATGACCCTTTAGAAATCATTCTAATATGCTGATTTGCTGCTCCAGAAAAAAATACATATATACAAGGAGTAGTAGGCTAATGGGTTTGGTCTACCTTTGGTTTGTTGGGATGCTGACTTTTCACAGAAGGTGGGGTCGACTCTGCACCCCCAAAGATGTTACTGGAGGCTCCACCAGGGGGAACAGGCCTGTTCCGAGTCGAAGAAGCCTCTGGGTCCCCAAATATCCCACTGCTCTTTCCACCTGAGACAATAAGATAAACATAAATAAGAGTTTGTTGAGAGACACCAATGCTAGTTATACAAGAACACATGATGCACATTCCTAAAAATTTACATATAAATACATTCTTAGACCTTTATAAAACGTTGTCAATTCAGCAACTGACAAAATGCTGACCGAAGGTTCCATTTGTAGCTGCTTAAATTTTATAGCAAGAACCGGGGATGGGTGGGGGACTCAGCGATCCTCCTTGGTGGGATGTGAGATTAAATTATAAATTAAATTCAAATTCAATTATATTCAATTCACTAATTTTATTATTAATATGTTAAATATAAAAAAAAAAAGGGTTTTCAATCTTGTACGTATTCCGTGATATTCTGTGTTTCGGAGCAGCTCAAGCCGTTTCTCATCGCGCTGTGTGAAATACAGCCTGAACGGCGGCTCAAAACACTGGACCGCTGAATGAGCATATGATACACAAACAACAGCTCTCGGCTGGATAAAGCAAGCCAGTGTCGCAATAGTAACGTTTTGATGGATGACTATTGTAATTAAGGTAAAGATGATTATAGTGACATACAGGAGTCGTACATTAGGCGAGTGTTCAGATCGCCGAGTTTCCACACTCAGAAGGTTCCCCCCCCCAATTTCATCAGAATGTTTCAATTTTTCATATGTATTTGTGTGTTTAGCGATTCTGAATGGATCTTTATAGTAGTTTGTATGCAGTCCTTTGGCATCTCCCTGTGGTCTTGTTTGATATGGCAGGGTGACTTGTGCTTATTTGTTAAAGTTACTGTATAACTGAGTTTTACGTACTTGAGTAATTTAGTTGTAAAGAATATCTACATATGTAATTTTTTCGAAGTATGTTTGCAAAAAAGAACACTCCATGTTTAAATCTATCCTGGATTAGTTTTGTTTAAAAGTAATTACATAGAGTTGAAAAGTAATAACACTAGAATTCAAAGATTTTTGTGAATAGAAAAGGTTGGGGGGGCTTGCAGTATTGATTCGGTGGGCCTTGGAGTAAAAAAAAGTTGAGAACCACTGGTCTAATGGTTAGACGGAGACCTGGAGAGGCCTACAAGCCACAGTGTCTCGCACCCACTGTGAAATTTGGTGGAGGATCGTGATGATCTAAGGGGTGCTTCAGCAAGGCTGGAATCACACCCATTCGTCTTTGTGAGGGGCACATGAAATCAAACCACATAAGGCAAGTACAAGTATTCCACCAAATACTGATTTCTGAACTGTTCCTAATTTAAAACATAAGTAGTGTGTTGTTTAAAAATAAGGTAAAACTTTATAATAACTTTCATTTATAAACCATCAACAAACATTTTTCAATGATTAACAGATCATTTAATAAATATTCACATAGCTAGAAATAAGAGAAAGTGCTTGTTAATGTTTACTAATATACTTATTAAATATTACCTAATGATTAACAGATCATTATTTAATGTAAATTGAAGTGCTTACAAATGTCATTAAACTTTCAATTCATATGATCATGTACTTTTTAAAAATCTTCAAATGATTTTGACAGTTTACAAATGAGTAAAAGCTTCATCATTAAATCATTAACAAATATTATATAATGCTTAACGGATCATTAGTTAAAGCTTACAAATGTAATTCAACTCAATTCATACACTCATGCACTTCTCAAATCTACAAATGATTTGAACAGAAATTATACAATATTTAAAAGCTTGTTTATGTACTTTTAAATGCTAACAAATTTAATTTAACTTCAGTTCATACATTACCTAAAGCTCTCCCTTTTTTTTTTTTTTTTTACAAATGTTGTGAGAAAAAAAAAA
>NW_015624828.1:90636-92362 GCF_001515625.1 Sinocyclocheilus rhinocerous | reverse complement strand
CACGTACCTAAAACCCTCCCTTTTTTTTTTTTTTTTACAAATGTTGTGAGAAAAAAAAAAAAGCTTAAATAGTCATTTTAAGCACTTCACAAACTACTCATGTTAACAAATTATTCATTAACTCCTAACCACAGTCTGTAAAGGTCACATTATTGATCTTTGTTTGTGTAGACCTCTACCATTTACACACCTTAAATCATTAACAAATAATTAATAAATGTTTTTGCAGTACCCAATCTAAAGTGGAAACTATTCATCTTTTGTAAATGTTTACTAATCATTAGTATCTTTATTAGCAATCATCTCAATGGCAAAAGGTGACCCAATTGACCTGAATTCACCCTATTTTCACATCTTAAATCATTTATTCATGTTTTTGCAGTACCCAATCTAAACTTTGAAACTATTCATCGTTTGTAAATGTTTCAAAACGTTTACTAATTATTAAGTACCTTTATGGGTTGGGATGCACGATATATCGGCCACCATATCGGTACTGGCCGATAAATATAAAATTTTCGGTTATCGTTATCAAAGCATAAGAAAATTTGGCCGATATTTTAAAGCCAATAAATACATTATTTCCTTCAGAGACGCTTCAGATGCGCACAGTTCGACATGATGGCTTTTAATTGCTTGAAATATTATTGGAATCACTTCAAAAAGGAAAATACAGTGAACTGCAGGGCAAGTCTGTCATGTTATAATGAGATTATTAGCTATTGTAAAATAATATTATGGAATCTTTGTTCGGCGTGTTTCAGTGCGTTGTTACGGGAAGAGCGCATCTACAACGGATCTACACATTCATGACTAGCACAGTTAATTTCGCTTGTGCATTTACAGCCTTTTGTGCAATTGTACGTTGTAAAATTGTGTTTATTTTATGCATATAAATCTGATTTATCTCATATAGAATGCGTTTGGTTAAGCTAATAGAGGGTTAATAGAGCGCTTCGGTTTACCGGTGATCATTTAGCTCAGCGCATGCAGCAGCACACAACATTAATAACTATGATTGGGATTGTCATATGTATATAACATTAAAATGAGAACACTATTATAATAAAACATTGTGAATTCTTTCGGTTTGGTTTACGTGTTTCAGCACATTGTTAAGGGAAGAGCGCATCCACAACAGAAGTTACACATTCTGATTTGCGTCTTTTTGTACATAATTTGTAATATTATGTTTATGTTGTATTAATCTCATATATTATGTGTAAGAAATTATAGTCTGCCTCGACCAAACTTCCACTCCAATTAAACTATTCTCCTTTCTCTACAAAGAGCTTAATTATCATAGAGATAATTCTTTCAATAATATGTAAATAGTATCTCCTGAACGTTATTTCGTCAATCGTCACCTATAGCGTGGGAGCGGCAGTAGGCCATCAAGAACCATCTGCTGACCAAAAGGGTACGCGAATATAATTGCTAGGGATTCTAGATAATCCTATCACCTGAACATTTGGTTGTTTCCACCTGAAAGACTACCAAAGATGTGGGAACGGAAGGCTATCACTTTCATTGTTATCCGCAATTTACATTTAAGACGAAACTTCATTTACATGCGGTAAGATGAAGCGGGAAGATGAACGTAATAGAGTATAAAATGTTTGAGCGTAGGATGCTCGGGGTTCATTCTGACTCCGTTGAACCCAAGGTACTACATGTACTTTGTCACTGATATGCTGCAATAAACATCTTCATCGAGATCTTCATC
>NW_015624828.1:88588-88753 GCF_001515625.1 Sinocyclocheilus rhinocerous | reverse complement strand
AAGTTTATTCAGTATTAGCAGGAGGAGTTATTAAGCCTATTCGGTACAATTCTGTTTAAAATTTTAACGGAACTGAATTAACCCTGGTGGCAGAGGTGGCAGAGCTGTATTGGAATCGTTGTTTCTAAAGTAACTGAAGCAAAGTGCTTAAGTTTAAAGTAACTG
>NW_015624828.1:88078-88421 GCF_001515625.1 Sinocyclocheilus rhinocerous | reverse complement strand
GTACCGCGACTCTTAAGTTTAAAGCAGTAACCCGAAGCAGTGTGGTTTTTGCCCGACGTACTGTGGCACTGTTTTAATCTGATAAATATTAGTTTGAGCCCGAGGAACTGTGGCTAGAAAAAGGCTGTTTGAGAAAAAATAAAAATTAAAAAAAAAGGACCCGACGTACTGTGACAAGCATTGTTATATTTTTTTTAAACAGTTGCAGAAGTTGAAGCTGTAAGCGCTTGTTTTGCCTGAAGTGTAAGACATTTGTTATAATTCTGTTAAGATTCTAAAGTAATTGAATCAGCCCGACGTAGTGTGGTAGCAGAGTTGTATTAGACCTATTGTTTCTAAAGTA
>NW_015624828.1:56875-88035 GCF_001515625.1 Sinocyclocheilus rhinocerous | reverse complement strand
CTATCACTTTCATTGTTATCCGCAATTTACATTTAAGACAAAACTTCATTTACATGTGGGAAGATGAAGCGGGAAGATGAACGTAATAGAGTATAAAATGTTTGAGCTTAGGATGTTCGTGGTTCATTCTGACTCCGCTGAACCCAAGGTACTACATGTACTTTGTCACTGCTATGCTGCAATAAACATCTTCATAGAGATCTTCATCGTCCTCATCATTTTTCTTACATATGCGTTTCCTTGAGTTAAATAAGCTGGCAGCACTTCAGTTCACCGGTGTTCATTCGGCTCTTCAGCACACGCAACTTGAACAGCAATGCACAACATTAATAAATATAATTGGGAATGTCATATACATAACATTATAAAGACAATTTTACCGTAATAAAAAAAAAATTGTGAATTATTTGCCGTGTTTCAGCGCGTTTGTTACGGGAAGAGCCAAGAGCGTGTCCACGAGTTACACATCTGACTAGCGCGTAACTTAGTTCAAGATCACTTGTGCATTTGCGTCTTTTTGTGCATATATAAGTTATAATATCATGTTTATATTGTATAAAGATCGGATTTTCATACAGCCTAATTAACCCGCTAACAAAGCGCTTCAGTTTACCGGTGTTCATTCAGCTCTTCAGCAACAGCGCACGCAGCTCAATCAGCAATGCTGCTATTTGAAACAGTGGTATTAATTTAAGATACTTTTTCAAAATTATTGATATCTTATTAATAATAATCACCTCTTTTATTTGTATCTTATTATTTTCATCAACAATATGGTTTAATTAAAATAATTTCATTATTGTCAGTGCGGAGGTTATTCCGTTTAATTTATCCATGGCACATGATTTTTTTTTTTTACACGCAAGTAATGTTGTCCAGTGACTTGTTTGCAGTATTTAAACATTATTTTATTTATTTATTTGTAAGGCTGCTTTATGCTTGATTTATGTTGAAGTGTTTAATGCCTTTTAAATGGTGAGACTTTTTTGGTAATCAGGTTCTCAAATTATATAACATTTTTAATTTAGATTTTTCGGCTAACATATCGGTTATCGGCTTTCATATATAAAGAATGATCAGTTACCGGTATCGGCCAAAATTTTCATATCGGTGCATCCCTATTTATGGGCACTGGACTTTTGGCTGCTGTAACAATGTTTGTGTAAAGAGTGGTAAGTTTAGCTAAATGCTTGCTAAAAAGTCATAACACATTGTAACACATTTGGGTGCAAAACATGTTTTACACATACGTTTAAGAAATTATTCATGAAAGTTATTAGAAGTTGTTACCAAAAATGAATATGAACTTGTTTTCTTTGCATTATGTGACATCTGAAAACACTGCATCTTTTTTGTTATTTTGACCACTTGTCATTTCCTGCAAATACCAAATGACCATGTTTATTTGGAATTTGGGAGAAAATGTTGTCAGTAGATTATAGAATAAGACAAAAATGTTAAATTTTACTCAAACGCATACCTATAAATAGTAAAACCAGAGAAACTTATAATTATGCAGTGGTATTTTAATTTTTTCCAGCACTGTATATTAATATTAATCAAAGTTCTAATCATTTTAATGTGCATGTCTTATATACAGTGGGTATAGAAAATAATCACCCCCTTTAAAATAAATCACATTTTGTTGCTTTGAAATGAAGACGGAAACGTTTTGTTTTATCGAGCTATTTTCACTCAGTGCAACTTATAACATCCAAGTGAAAGACAACACCAACATGTCAGGAAAAAATAAAAAAACAGAATCAGAGTTGGAAAAAGGATCACCCCCTCCTAAAAATTACTTGTAAACTCAATCAGGTGTAGCTAATCGCATTCTCAATGGCACACAAAGCCATTTGACATTCAACTGTGATCAGCTGTGGTCATTTTGATCAGCTCAGCATGAAAAGAACTTTCCTGGAGCATTTCATTCCTTGGTAGTGCAACTGAAGCAAACAATCAGCTATGGGAGGCAAGTAACTGTCAAAAGATCTCCGGGATAAAGTTGTGGACAGGCAAAAGTCAGGAGATGGATACAAAAAATATCAAAGGCTTTATCAATTCCTAGAAGCTGAGTGAAGTCTATATAAGAAGTGGAAGGTATTTGGTACAACACAGAGCCTCCCTGGATCAGGACGTCGCTACAAACTGGATGAAAGAGCCAGGAGGAAACTGGTGAGAGAGGCTATCAAGAGGCCTACAGCAACTCTGAAAAGTGGTCATTGTGTGCATGTGACAACAATATCACAAATGTGGCTTGTATGGGAGGATTGTAAGAAAAAAGCCCCTCCTCAAGAAAGGTCACATGCAGTCAGACTGAGCTTTGCCGAAACACACCTTGAAGATTCTGAGGCAGATGAGACTAAAATTGAAAAGGTGGTTCAACAAAATACTGACAAGGGGGTGATGCTTTTTTCCAACTCTGTGATTAAGTTTTTATTTATTTTTTTCTGACATGTTGGTGTTGTATCTTTCACTTGGATGTTATAAGTTGTATATATAAATACAGCTATATAGAGTAAATACAGCTGGATAAAAAAAACTTTGTTCGTCTTCATTTAATGCTGCAAAGCAACAAAATGGGATTAATTTAAAGAAGGGGGTGATTCTTTTCTATACCCACTATATGTGTGTTTGTGTCAGTCTGTGAAGTTTTATTTCAGCTTAGTTTTATTTTAGTACATCAAGTTTTTCTGATTTTATTTTATTTCACTTAAGTAAAGATTTTATGGTTTTAGTAGTAGTAACAAAAGTTACAAAAATACAAGAGTTACATAAATATTAGGGATGCATACCACTTTTTCCAGTACTCGCTTGATACAGATACTTTTATTTTTTGTACTTGCCAATACCGAGTACCGATACCAATATTTTTTTTGCATTTGTAAATTTTTTAAATATTGGGTACAGAAACCAAAAGAGCATGTATAATGTTAGATGGTTAACTTCATTTATCAAATAGATACAGTCAAACCAAAATTTATTCAGACACCTTCAATCAGCTCGCGCACATCAGCTATACAGGCATTAATACTGAATGTTTAACGTTATATTCATTGCATACATATACTTCGTAGACATCCTTAACTCCATTCTGCTGTCCGTTGTCGGTGTTTCTTTGTCTGAATATGGCGCTTATCACATGCTGTGTGGTATCGGCGTTTGGTATCGGGGCATTTTAACGAGTACAGGAGCTCATTATCGGACCCGATACCGATACCAGTATCGGTATATCCTTAATAAATATAATAAAATAAAAAACAAACAAAATGAAAAAATTACATCAGTAAAGATTAAGATACAAGATGTTTTACATTTGCATGAGAAATTCTGAAACCTTTTCTTTTAAAAGCTTATTAAACAAGTCCTTAAGTGAGCTTGGTTTTAGTTTTAATTAACGATAATAACCCTGCTTTGCAGGCCTATTTGGTCATTTCTAAAACCGAAGTAATGATACCACAGTGACAGTCAGTTTCTTCCTGGCCAATAATAAAACACCACGTATGTCAGTGAAGAGAAAAAAAAACAGAGACATTCTCAGCACCTGCTCCCTTAGGGCAAAGCATGTGAACAGCATGAAATATTATTACCATTCAAACAGAAGAGAACCACTTATTAACCCAGAACTTAGAAAATTAGACAACGTTTAAGAGCACTTTAAACTTCAGATCAATACTTGGCCTGTTTTATCACTATGACCTTTAACCTTCTCTAGATGTCTAATTTCATCAGTTCAGTCGGTGTATGATCTCACGGAGTTAACTTACTGGTTAGTTTGTTAGACTGAGGTAGGAGTTTTGATGTTGCTTTTGGTGACACGATAACAAACGCAAAGTGTCCTTGTTTGCATAGTGGAAGAGAGAGAGTCTTGAACACATAAAACTAAGTAACAGTGTAGTGATGATTTTCACTCAGAGAGTGCAAGAGGCCCCAGACAGAAAAGACTGTCTGCTGAAAGCTCACCTGGGGGATTGGAGCGTCTGGGACCCCCCCGGGTCTCTTCTGGAGGTGCAAAAATAGAAGAGGACATTTTGTTTGGCCGTCTGGAGGCAGCAGGGTCTTCTTCATAACCACCGAAGAGATTGCTTGACCCTCCACCTGGAGGTCTTAGTATCCTACAGACAACATACAGGTATGTACATGAATTCACACGAATATTACACATTATATCTCATTACTGAAAATTAATAAAATGACCTAAAACTACAGCGCCACCCTATCTGTGAGGCTAAACATCGCACTTGCAGTTATAAGTTTAGGCGGTCAGGCTTTTATGGGCCACCAAGTTGTACCTAACATCCAAAGCTGAATTTTAATAATTCGTGGATTTCTTTAAGAAAGTTAAAGCCCTGCACAATAAACAAAAGTACAACCTGCGGCATAAATTCGTTTCTGATCAACAACACTTTAAGGAAATGCGCCTACTTCGAAGTCTGCGTTGTGCATAAATTCATATGTATTCATAAACTCATGTTTATTTTTAAGGTAGCCATCATTTCAATTTACAAATACATTTCTGATTAAAAGTAAAATGCGTCTATGTAGCTCACAAACCTTCTCTTTGAGCCTCGGCACATATGCCGCTAACGGCGAACAAATAATATTGACCACATTGACATCACAGTTTGTAATAACATATTTTACCATCACACATTCCACGGCACATAATTGATACAGTTATATCCAGTAATTTGAGCACACATTGTAAATGCAATACAAGCTGTTTCGCTGAACTAATAGAGTTAGCATGTAGCGCTTAGTCATGCTAAAGTTCCTATTTCACTCTCCTAAAGAAACGTGATTGATGATTCAGATAAACACACGCAAGTGTCAACACCAAACCAACTACAAACACCAGATTGTTCCAAATCAATTATCAGCACACAACCCATACCTTGAACTTGGTTTGCCACTACTATCAAGCCCCTGATACATATTTGTTGAAGTCATGGTTGCTTGTCTCGGTCTGCTGCGACATGACCCAGAAACTTCAGCAACAGCCCTCCCCGCAGAAAGAGCCCTGCCACAACCGCTAAACTGCACGTCTATGCCAAAAAAAAAACCGTGAAGCCTGCTGTTGCACAGCTCATTTGCATTTAGGGCAGAACTGCTAATTTGATTATGTGAATGACTCTCTTAGAAATCAGTCTGATTTAAGTAAATTTCTATTGGCTGTAAGGTTAATATGGCCAACAGAGTGTGTAGGGTCGGATGTTGATTGGTTAACTAAATGCACCTACTTCCAAAGTAGTTGACTGCAACCTCAATTATAAAACATGAAAAAAAATCATATCCTCCTGAGAACCAGAAAAAAAGTTTTTTTGTCATTACATTGGTTGGAGGATAAGAAACAAATGGAGAAAAACACATTTTTGAAAACATATATTTTATTCATATTATATTCTGTCTTTTGTAGATGATGCCAGGACTAAGTTATTCAAAAAATAAATAGACATGAAAAGGCATGTATAGGCAAAAACTAATTTTTTTTTTCATTCACCAATCAGTTTTTAGGTTTCAGGCTATTTTAGCCAAACTTTGTACAAAGATGATTCTCAACTATGTTATGAAAGATAAACAGAATGATTTGATATACTATTTTACTTTATGCAATATTTGCGTAAAATGCCCATAAATTGATATTCCCATTCTATACAATGTATAGCCTATACATTGCATCTAATTTGCATATTAATGTGTTGTTGGGGCAAACGAAAGAAGAAGTGTTTTCAAAATTACAAAACATTATCATGTTTCCCTAAGAGTGCTACATTTGATCATTCTGTCAATATCAGTCATATCTAAAGACCAAGGAGAGGGAGTGTCTATAATCAAACCTCCAAACATTTGATATCTCTAAAAAGCCCTGAATGTGCTCTGTACATTCATGTATGTGGCATGTATGCTCTCAGAGAAATTCACTAAAAAATAATGTCCTCTACAGAGGACAAAAACTGTGCCTGGGTCCCAGGATATTAATTTTTGTTATGATAAATTGCGATAAGGGTATTGAAAACAGAGCATATGTGATTTTTTTTATTTTTTTTTATAGTTACATTTTATATTCGTAGGTATAAATTAACCAAACAAGACAAGAAGATATTTTTTCTGTATAATTTCTTGAAATTCTATCATGAATTCTATCATGTTTAAAAAAAAATAAAAAAAAATAAAAAATAAAAAATGTATACACAATATAAAATATTTATTGTAATTAAATGTACAATAATAATACAAATGCTATATAATACATTGCAGTGACTGTAAATATAATTACATAAAGTAAATTACATTTACTTTCAGTAACAATACTGCTTCGTCGGTCTATGTTCATTTTGGGTGGGACCGTTATTTTAAAACATTTGCCATGTGAATGAAATTACGCTCCACGAACGTAAGTTTTGATTGGCTACTTTGAAAAAAACGCCCCTTCTGTCTTTCATGATTGACTGAATAACTTCTCCGTCAATAATTTTACGCACGCGGCGACGTACGTAGTCTTGGCCAATCAGAGGATTTGTTTTTGAGTTGTGGTAGGCGTGTCTGACTGCAGAGGAAAACAGGAAGGGATGCAGCTCTCAGCGGTTCTCCTGCTACCTTTCTGCTCTGGTCTTTCTGGATACCGTGCAGTTTCTCAAGGCCAAAAAAAATCTCCTAAGCAGGTACAGAACTTGTAAAATCATTTTTTGTTAAGACGTAATTATTCATTACACATCTGAGCTGCTTACATGCTTTCAGCAGAAACGAAACGGTAACTGTTTAGCTAGCAAGTTAACGGCTGTGCTGCTGGCTAGGTATCAGTTGTTGCATTCGGTTATGTTGAAATCAGACTTCAGTCACTCCGTGATGCAATATATTATGCCCTCCCCCCCCTCCTTTTTGTGGGCTGACAAGCATCTATAATTAAGCTGTCACCAACTAACATTGTGACTTTGACACTGTCAAACAGTGCCCACAACTGTGCATGTGATACTAAATCAAGTTGTTATTGTATTTTAAGCTGTTGGTGCTCAGTGCTTCATGCAGAGCTTCGTGCAGTGTAAATTTGCTATTTAGCTTTGTTCTTGTTAAGGCGTCCATACTCGTGAGCACATTTCACTGAATGCTCAAGAGGATGAAATAAAAACATTTTGTTTCATCTGAATGGCCCCCACAAATAGTGACTGGGGTATTGACAGCTGCAGTGGCTGAGCAGCTGAGGTCGGCATTGCCTAGCTGTATCTTATTTCATTATAGACATTATAACAATGTTGTTCGTGGGATAAATCAAGCTAAATTTTGCTTAACACACAATATATAGAAAGATTCTTTTTCTTGGCTGCAATAATGTTTAAAATATAATAGGAAGCAATTGATTTCTAGCATCTTAAGCATGCACGATTGCTGTTTACAACTACATTTATAAAGTAAAAACTTTAAGTGTCTCAGTGTTTGACAAAGTCTGTTATGTCAAAAATGTTTTTAGCTCTTGTGAACTGAAGACACGCCCTAATCAAGCAAAACATGGTGTCAGTTGACTATTGCAAACTTTTTATTTTAATAAACAGCAAAGATGAACAGATCCGAGAAGGAGTCACTGTTATATGTGCGGTTACTAATGTTTAATGTTTATTTGTTTTGCTGTGTATGCAAAGCACCATATCACACCCCCTCTTGTCTACGTGATCTTCATGTGATCTATCGAGTCTGTCCTGCTCGTTGTTGAGATGATGAAATCAACGTACTCTTATCTTGGGATAATTTGGGACTGTGGGTGTCACTGAGCGAAATTTAAATTTGAATAATAAATCAGCTTCTGCCCTGAAAGTTATGATGACGTAGAAGGAGTAAGCAAAGTCCAGAGGGAGAACAGCGGCTGCGTGTGCGTGCATAGGTTTGAATTGACCGAAATGCCTCAAAACGCAGATCTGGATTCAAACTTAGCGTCATCGTGTGTCGTTTTATCATGAACATAGGCTAAATGACAGGTGTGCTTGTTGTTGTGATAAAACTAGTGAGTTTATGAGTCAGAGTTGCTGTGGCTACGAGAAGCTCCCAGTTGCGCTGCGCGGAGTTGAACCCCAGTAGGAGCAGCAGCAGCCAGGAGAGGACGACTTTGCCTGACCTCGTTTGCGCTTCGAATATGTTCAAATTCGTCAAGTTTTGCTCTCGAAAATCTTCGAACTCATGGTGAAGAGAAAGAAGACGCCGTCTGCTTCCGAAGAGCTCGAGAATGGGTAAGAGTGCGTGAGAAACAAGCACTTCAGATAGAGGTCGAATGCGCGGAAGATTTGCGTTGTCGTCTGTCGTTTCTGCAGGGCGCTAAAGTGAAGGCGCTCGCGCTTGAATTTCAAGGGAAATAAAGGGCAGCTCGCAACTCGAGCCACGCGAAACTACACAAAAGGGAGGCTGGGATGAAAGCACGACGCGTGTTTTTGGTCACATTCGTCAATAACCGAAGGGGTATTTTTCCGATGCGATTTGTCGGGACGGTGAGAGGGGATTTGAAACAAACAGCGGCGGCCATGTTGAGTTGAGCAGAATGTCGTCTTTCCAAGTTGATCGTTGTTTTGTGTCGCGGAAAATGTTTACGATTATGCTTCGTTTGTGTTTTCGCAGGATGACAGTGGGCCAAGGGGGCGGTTCGGGAGTCGAGGGGCCGAGCAAACCGGACCGAAAGCCCGAAGGAGGCGAGGATGGAGAGAGCGCAGATCAGGCGAGCGAGGAGACGAGTACAAAGAGAGTCGGAGAGGAAACACTTAATCCATCAAGCGCGGCCAGCCCCGGTTCGGCTCCGACTCTTTCCAGCCAAACATCAAGCCCACCCGGAGCCCAGGTGAACCCGACAGCGCTTTCCCCAGTCCTGGCCGCCCCGAGCAACCAGGACCAGCATCATTTTCTCCGCTCCAGCGTGCGACCTCCGAGCAAGCGGATACGGAAAGATGCCTCGTCCCCGGCGCTGAACGGTCACGGCGCTGCGAAAGCGAAAGGTGAGTGGCCATCTCGACGTGCGTCCGCTGCCCACCTGTCAGTGCATCATTTCTCTGCACTTTTATCTCACTTTTGAGCGTGTTTTGGGGCATTTGTACGGCAATCTGTGAGTCTTTGGGCTGCTTTTGATTTGTCAACGCGGAGAAGCTCTCATGCTTTCTCGAGTGAAAGTGACTTGACAAACTGCTCACACTGAAGCCTCTTAAATCTCAGCTCTGGGATGTTTGGGTTGCTTGTAACCACAATGCCGTAATAAGCATCAGTGCACTATTTTAAATCAGCAGGCTCAATTATTATTCATTTATTTCCCTTTCATATCCCTTGTTTAGCTGTCACCCAGCAGCAGGTGACAAATCACTGTCAGGAGTTTCATTCTGATGCATCTGATCAGGAGATGGTCACTCTGCGTCTACATTGAAACAGGATCACAAGTCAGGAGTTTGAGTGATCTGTTTGCGATCTAAGCGTACACAGGGATTATAAAGGGAATCTGTGTTTATTTTAAATGTAGACAGTAGGCTTGCATGCTGTAATGTATTCTGGGGTGCTCTCATTGCATGCTCTCGTGTGTAAGTAAGGGGGAGAGTTATTGGCTTCTTCGGTTCCCAACGTGTTGTTTTTGGATCAGTGCACTGAGCAGCAGGTCTGGATGCCCTCCGAGGGACTCCACACATACTTCCTGACACTCTTGTTGACACACACATTAACACGGTACATAAAAAGATTTAAATAGGCTAATAATCTGTAAGCCTTTCTAATTGCGAACAAAAATATAATAGTTTTCTATTAGGTCTCAGCCTGAAATTATGCAATTATCAATATAAAATTTTATTTGTTTGTTGTGATTATTTGCTTTTTAAAAGAGTGGTGTTTTCATGGTTTTGTAAATCTCTTATGTTCAACCAAAAATAAATTTAACAGCCCAAAGTATTATAAATAAATTTTAGTTGGTTGCACAACTATTCAAATTAAGCTGGCCCATTTCAGACAGTTGTTTTGTGTGTGTCTGTGTGTTTCCTTTAAAGTTTAATCTCGTTTTTTGGTTGGTGTAGATATGCCTTGGTGAAAGTGATAAGCCATAGTGTGAATTAAATTAATGGTCAACAGTGCTCAGTAATCTGAAAAACTGTATTTTTGCATTAGGAATATGTCTGGAAAATGTGTAAAAGCAATTCCTAAGTAGGTATATTTAAGCAGCACAGTAATGCATAGTTGATTCTTACATAGATGCACATTATGATATTATTGTGTGTGTGTGTGTATATATATATATATATATATATATATATATAGCAATGCATTCCTCTGCAAGAATTACATCATGTGTTCAGAACTGACATACTAACCCTCTTTCTTTTCCTCTCTTTTTCTCAGGTGCAGAAGCAGGTCCCTCTGTGTGTGTGACAGCCACTGCAGGTTCAGCCGGGAGCTCTGGGGCAGGTGGGACATCCAGATCGGCCCCAAAGGGCCAGGGTCCTGCAGAGAAGGAGGAAGGGGGGAGTCAGAAACGAGTGCGCAGACAGTGGGAGTCTTGGAGCACTGAGGACAAAAACAGTTTCTTTGAAGGACTTTATGAGGTGATTTGTCAGCTTTAGTGATAATAAAACCCACTGAAAGTTCTCGGCGGCTCTTTGGACTTTTAGTAAATTGCAGGATTTTTTCAGTGGTGTTTTGAGAATTAAAAAAAGAAAGTGAAGTGACGTGTAGCCAAGTAGGGTGACCCATTCTCGGAATTTGTGCTCTGCATTTAACCCAGCCAAGTGCACACACACAATAGTGAACACACACACACACACACCGTGAACACACACCAGAAGCAGTGAGCAGACATATTGCTGCGCCGCCTGTGGAGCAGAGCAGTTGGTAGTAGGGCTGTGCGATTAATCGAAATCGAATTGCAATCGTGATTTGAGCCTGCGATTTGGACACGATATTACTCTGTTCCAGAGCATATGCATGAGTGTAGCGCGAGTGCACCTCCGTTCTCCCCAATCAGCACTGCTCTAGCCAACTGTGTAAACGCCCACCATAAAAAAACAAACAAACAGAAAGCGGGAGAGAGAGAGTGTGTGTGTGTGTGATTATGGCGTCTACAGGGTCAGATCGATAGTTAGGCAAATTAATACTAAAGAAAAACTTATGTAATATGAGATTACTTCGGCTTCGAAATGACAGACACCAAACAAAAATGGTAAAGTTAATTTGCAAGAACTGTGTTACAACACATATCAAGAGCTCCCTTATCGGTTCTGCTTTCAGTACTGGAGAATAAAAGACATATTCTTAGATGTTTTTATTAGTACATGAACGTTATCTTGCACATTTTATCTCCCCAACAGATTCTAATTTGAAAGAAGTTTATAAAGCATGTTCGCTATTCCCAATTCAAAAGACCGCACACACAGCCTGTGTCTCTGAATGCTTCTCATACTCGCTCCTCTCTTCCACATCTTACGGAGGAGCCGTTTACACTCGCCGCACACACACAGCCTGTCTCGTAATGCTTATTTATACTCGCGCGCGGCTCCGCACTGCACGTCTCCATGAGCACATCTGGCAGTATGGACAAGGCTTGATGCATGCGCGCAACCTGTGTCAACGCACGCCTGGCTCCGCGTTTAAAACAAGTGTAAATTCAGTCTAACCTACCATTATAATATTCCCTGCTGAAAAAAAACAATAGAACCCCTCCCGAAACACAATAGAAAATTTAAGGGTTATAATGGGAATTATATTGGCTTTAAATGTAAACTATAATGGTGTCTACTGGTATTTGATGGATTCTATTGGTGGAATGTAATCTAGCAGATGGGAAGCAATAGAACAACAGTAATTCCTATTGGAATAATGCCCAAAACGCACTATAAAAAGAAATTTTGTAATTGTTTTAATGGAAACCATAAGAATTTCTGTGATGGTTTCTATTGTTTTTTTCAGCAGGGTAACGATACCCATACTGTGCTGCACACTATTGAAAATGTTAAGCTGAAGCTTGACTTTGCAAAATTAAAATCGCAAATCAAATCCCAATCGCAATATCTGTCAAACAAATCGCAATTAGATATTTTCACCAAATCGCACAGCCCTAGTTGGGGGTTGCTCAAGGGTCTCCCCTCAGTGGTGGTATTGAAGGTGGAAGAGAGTGCTGGTCATTCACTCCCCCCACTACAATCCCTGCTGGACCTGAGACTCGAACCCGCAACCTTCGGGTTACAAGTCCGACTCTCTATCCATTAGGCCACGACTGCCATCATATGGGACAATAAAATTTTCAGAATAGGACAGACTGATATTTAAATGTCCTAATAGGTTTAATTTATTTACATGTCATCTCTAAAGGTATAATTGAGGTCTGATATCTTTTATTGATTTATTTCTTAATAAGTTCTAATTTGTCATGCACCTGAAGGATTTTTGTGTTTCATTAAATCTTCTGGAACAGCTATAAATACATTTTCCTCTGTCATTCTCTCTCCTGTCCTCTCATAGCATGGGAAGGATTTTGAAGCTATTCAGAACAATATAGCTCTTAAATATAAGAAGAAGGGTAAACCGGCAAGTATGGTGAAGAACAAGGAGCAGGTGCGGCATTTCTACTACAGGACCTGGCACAAGATCTCTAAACACATTGATTTCAACAACGGTGAGACTGACAGATGCACAGTTTAAACTTTGAATGACATTTACAGGCTAGGGTGGAGTCTTTTGTTTGATAGGAGGATATTGTCTTGTGGAAAACCGTCCTCTGTAGGGGTGCAACGGTTTTCGGTAAAAAATCGAACCGTACCGTCTCCACACACGGTTCGGCATACACTAGAACCGCGGTTCAACTTAAAAATGACAATGCATCTGTAATATGGTTTGTTAGAGTTCGGCTAATGCATGTTTCTGTTGATGGATACAAATTCCGGCTTCCCAATACATTACAACAAGAGCGATGAGAGAGAGAAAAAACAATACGTGGACAAACCAGTCACACTTTAATCAATGCTAGTGCTTTATGCTGGAATAACTGTCATTTATGTCATCACGTGTTGATAGCGCAGGTGAGACCTGAACAGCACACGTTGCTATCTGTGTTCAAACTAAACTCATTTAAGCCTTGCCAGTTTAAATATTAAAGAGCCAGAGGACGATGAACTCGCGCGTGCAGTGAGAAGATCTGTGTGGTCGCTCATCCGAAGCGTGTGAACCCGCGTCTCAGAACGCGCGCAAATATTAAGCTCTCTGTGAAGTATTGTGTTTGAATGGACAAATTCACACAAAAATTATGTCAAAATGCCCGTCTTGGTGAGTATCCTAGCAGACACAGTCGGCTGAACGTACAGTATCACTGGATCAGTGCGTTCTCTTAAAGTGACAGCACTTTCTTAATGTTAATCAAACAGCAACAACACGGAAATCTCTCACTGCTCTTGATTGAATAACTTTTGTAACTTTAATAAGAATTCATCTTTAATTTATAGTCAAATATGCAATGTTATTTTACATTTGATTTATTCAATTTCTGTACCTAAAAACTGTGTTAGACCTACCTAAAAAAACTGAAAAGCACTGTTTATTTTATTTGTATCTTTTTTCACTGTTTATTTATTTGTGCTGTTACTTGTAGTTAGATTATTTGTTCTTATTTTCTTTATTTTTATTTGAGAATATAGTTTTTTCCCTAAACATAGCACATACCAAACCGTACCGAAACCATGACTCAAAAACCGTGATACAAACCGAACCGTGAGTAAGTTGAACCGTTGCACCCCTAGTCCTCTGTCCTGCTTCTCACCAGACTGTTAGTTGTCAAGATTAGTTCCTAAATATATACACTACTGTTCAAATGTTAGGGGTCAATAAGAATTGTTTTTTTTTAAAGTGACAGTAAATACATTTATAATGTTACAAAAAATGTCTGTTTGAAATTAATGATGCTGTTCTTTTGAACTTTCTATTCAAAGAATCCAAAAAAAAAAAAGTTTGAATTTTACAATTTCACAATTTTCTTTCACGCAAACAGACTTACCAAAAATGTATGTGGTGCTATTCAGAAGTGGTGATACCTACATGATCATTGTTTCATTATTTACCTATACTATTATTAAACTTTACCTTTGAATGTCAAGGTAGTGTACACATAGGTAGCAAATATCAGGTGCAAACAAGTACAAATTTAAATAATCTTTTTCGAAACTGAACAGTAACTTAGCTAGTTTTTCATATTGACTAACGTTGCAAATATGCGTTCTTTTTCTTTGTATGAATTCTAGGATGATTTACCTGAAAATACCTCTGTTAGCTGTATTAGCTTTTTTCCACCAATTTTCATAACACATGGCTCACGTTGGGTTTTGTTTCCCATCGGGTCACACGTAATTTGTTTGTCCATCAGTCAACTTGCCACAACAAAGATGTACCTGTCATCCCATTTAAATTCAGTCGGTCACCTTCATATTGAGTTGAATTTTCTCCTCTACCACACTGCCTGGTTTTTGTCAGTCAGGGCATTATCAAATCATGAGTGTGCCCACACCATGCACATTTGCTTATTGTGATTTAGTAGCATACATAAATGTAAACAGCATTAACCTCTACTGTGACATTTCACAGTTTCTTGTATTTTGTCTTTATTGGTTGATTCATGGTACACTACTATTTTTTGCTTTTATTCAGCAAGGATGCATTAAATTGATCAAAAGTGACAGTAAAGACATTTATAATGTTACAAAAGATTTCTATTTCAAATAAATGCTGTTCTTTTGAATTTTATATTCATCAAATAATCCTAAAATAATGTATTATGGTTTCCACTCATAATCAATTGCATAATACATGATAAATGCTCAATGCTTTCATCATGTTCTTATTCCTTTTTCTATTGCTTCCTTTTGTCCATCTTTCAGTGTATTCACGTGTGCTGAAAAAGTCCTCTCAGGAGCTCTATGGCCTCATCTGTTATGCTGAACTCAGGAAGAAGGTTGGAGGCTGTAAGTATATCAGGCAATTGGTTGTCTTGATCGGGGGGGGGCATTTTAAGTGTTTGCACATGAGGACATTTTAAATGTAACATTCCTTGGTGTCTTTCTATTACTTCTAGTGATGGATGACAAAAATGTGGCCAAACTAAATGAGCTTATCCAACAGGGGTAAGTGTGTGTGTATGTGTATTTGAGAGAGAGAAAGAGAAATGTTAATAATGAACAGTACTGATTATTTAGGGCATGTCTAATGGGAACATCTGCTGTACATCTCTGTAGGTTATGAATATTATTATATTATCAATATTGTCATATTGAGGTACATCTATAATTTTGTGTGTACATTGTTTCAGGGCCACCACAGTACGTTCCAAAGGCAGAAATCTGAGGATCAAAGCTCCCATGTGCCGCGCACTGAAGAAACTCTGCGACCCAGATGGTGTGTGTGTGAGAGAGAAACAGAGATTGCTTTATAGACTCTTAAAATATAGATTTTGTTAGCAAGTTAAACAGACTGCATGAGGTAAGAAGAGAACACTGACAAAATGGAGCACTATGGGTATTTAGGTGGACCAAGGCAGTGGATGAGTGTGCCATGGTGGTTTTTCATGGTTTCCATGGTTTCAGGCTGTGGGACTGATTAGAAAATGGGCGGTGATGCAGATTTAGGCCACCGTCAGAATCATGGAGATGGTGGTGTAGGCTTCATAGTATTTTTTTTTCTCTTGTTCTCTGTTTCAGGTGTGAGTGATGAGGAGGATCAGAAGCCTGTGCGTTTACCGTTGAAGGTGGCTGTAGAACTTCAACCCCGGAGCAACCACTCCTGGGCTCGGGTTCAGAGTCTAGCCCATAATCCTCGGCTCAGGTGAGGTTCACTAATGCGCACACATGACCTGTCTTGCATACCTCACTGATCCACCTCGTTTAAATCATACATTCTCATGGCTTATTTATTTCATTGCTTATTGCAAAATGTTGTTATTTTGCAATCTTAATGACAACATTCTTCCGTAATCTGCAAATTGGTTGGATTGTGGAAGTGGGCGGGAATATTTTAAGAAGGAATATTATAGTGTGTGTGTATATACAGTGTGTGTGTATATATATATACACACACACACATATACAGTATCTCACAGAAGTGAGTACACCCCTCACATTTTTGTAAATATTTTATTATATCTTTTCATGTAACAACACTGAAGAAATGACACTTTGCTACAATGTAAAGTAGTGAGTGTACAGCTTGTATAACAGTGTAAATTTGCTGTCCCCTCAAAATAACTCAACACACAGCCATTAATGTCTAAACCGCTGGCCAAAAAAGTGAGTACACCCCTAAGTGAAAATGTCCAAATTGGGCCCAAAGTGTCAATATTTTGTGTGGCCACCATTATATGTATGTATATATGTATGTATATATATATATGTATATATGTATGTATATATATATATGTATATATGTATGTAGATATATATATGTATATATGTATGTAGATATATATATGTATATATGTATGTAGATATATATATGTATGTATGTATGCATGTATGTATGTATTTTGATTTAAGTTTAGTTTTCATGCTTGCTGTCAATGTTATTTTTTGGTTAGTTTTAGTATTTTCAGTGTTTTGTTTATTTAGTTTTTAGTTTTATTTAGTCTATTAGTATTGGCATACTTGGTTACTTTCATGTTAAATTAAATAGTGAGATTGCTTCATGGCTATTTTTTATTTTGGAGCCATGAAAATGTATTTTGATGCATTTTGATTTCATATTGACTTCATATTGAAAGTCGGCATGAGATTAAAATTTTAACTAAAAATGAAATGGATGTACATCACCATACAGAAGAAAAGATCTCTCAGTACTTGCAATTCGTTGTGACATTAAAAGTACAACAGATTTGGCGATGCCCATCACTGTGCTGTGTTTGTAGGATGGTCGTGGAGTTGCACCGGAAGGTCTCCACTCTCATTGAATTCCTGAAGCAAAAGTGGGCTGTCCAGGATCAACGAATTGTATCCTTGCATTCATATCTCAGCCAGATATCTCAGCATGCACAGTCAGGAGTTTAATTTCCTTCCTTTTTCCTTCCTCGTCTGTTTTATGAGATACATTTGTGATTGATTTGGTTGCTTTGTTTGGGAGATTTGGCAAAGATCTCTATGCTTAAATCAGTACCCAAACCTATGTGTTTTATAACAGTAATTCCCCTTAACTTGTCACTTGTAGCGTAAGAGTCTTGCAGAACGAGAAGCTCTGGACGGCCTGGCCCAGTCTAGCGAGTCGGAGGACCTGTTCCTGTTTCCTGCAGAGAACAGCACAGTTACTACTTTGCCAGGCGTGGCTCGTGTTGTGCACTCAAAAGCTTCCTGCACGGTACACTGGCAGGAGAGTGGGCGTGGCCGGACAGGTATTAGGGACTTGCCCGCAGCTCACATTTTGGGAATTCAGCCTGCAAGAGGAAAATCAGGCAAGTATGGTCCGGTGGGAGGAGACCTGAAAAAAAGCGACGGGCATCCTGTTGACGGTCCTGATAGCGGCACTTCAGCTCCAGTGTTGGAGACCAATGTAAACCCAAACCTGAGCTCTACCTCTCCAGTCAGTCCAACCCTCGCTCCATCACTCCCCAATGGACCGGAGGGGAATGCGGTGGGGACTCTGGAGCAAGAAGCAGTGAGTCAGACTCAGACTGATGCTAGCGGGCGCGACAAAGAGACTGTGACTCAGGGAGACCCCGCCCCAATCGAGGGCCGGACTGAGGAGCCTGGAACGGCAGGAGGGGTTGCATCAGAAAAAGCAGCACCACCACAATCAGAACCTCAAGGGCGCAGTGAGGAAGTGAGTGGGACTGGACGATCTCCTCAACAAATCCAAAACGAAGGTTGGAGCTCACAGGGCTTTGAGAATGTGACACTGGCAGAAGTCTACCTCATGCTGGGCAAGCCTGGGAAACTACAGCTGGAGTATGAATGGCAGCCTAAACCCCAACCCTCAGCTCTGCCCACCACTCAAAGTGTGCTTCGGTGTCTCCTGAGACTTGTGTCATCAGAGGTCAACCCCAAACCAGTAAGTCTGTTTTATCTCTCTCTCTGACCTTACACTTGATCTCCACAATACCTCAAGGCAACTATAAGTAGGCACAAAACAAGTTTTTGTCAGAAATTGTAAATTAATACTATGCATAAAAACATGAGAGATGCATATAAACTAGATAGCACTAGGCTAATTAAATTAGTAATTTGTTCGTCTGTGGTTCTGTTTGTTTATTTATTATTTTTATTACTATTTTTTTTTAATTAATTTTTATTTATTCCTAGACCCCGGAGGTGTGTTCAGTGGGCACTTCACCTTTGAAATCAGGTCAAGAGGAATCATCAGTGACTCCTCCAGGCAGAGCTCCAGCTGGGGCGACCCGTAGTCCTAGCTGGGGTCGACAGCAACATGCAGCACGCTCAAAAATACTTCTGAATAATGCAGTCATCACAGGTACACAGAGACATAATTGTGTCTTAATTTAAGTTGAAGTGTCATTATTTCTGCAATTCCAAATAGTGGCACAGAAATGACACAGTTTCCCAAATATTCCCCCACTTGCCTTTGGATGGCTGTTAGTTCCGCCCCAAACTCACGGCATTGGTTGAGCAGTTGTTACTATCTCAGGCCGTTCGCCTTGCTCACAGACCAAATTTTTAGGGAAATTAGTATACAAATGGTTTACTTGTAGTTGCACATTAAACTGGGATAAACTAAAGTATTTAAATATTGAAACACTTCACCTTTAAAGCCAATGTAATGAACATCCTCCCAGAACTGATTGAAGTTTATTGCAACCTATAACAGCTGGAAAAGCCTGAAGTTTCACCTCTTCTTGAACCAAAAACATCATATTGACTCAATATTGTGACAAAATTGCAGTGTTGCTGCTTTGTATCAATTTTATCAGCTGGAATTTAAATAGATGTGTTCTCCACAGGTGGGAGAAACCTGCCGCGTTCTCTGCTGGCCTCCGGAGGTGACAGCGAAGGGTTTGCTGTCCCGACGACCCTGCCTCCTAACAGCTCCCGCCAGTTGCGGATGTTCTCACCTAATAAGGAGGCGGAGCTAGCCTTTCGCCAGCAGCTGGACTCCATCAGTGTGAGTTGAGTCAGTGTTTCTAAAAGTGAATAGGACATGAGGGACATGCTTTTTCATTTTTAAATATAATATTGAAATGTATTTCAAGTTGTCAGTTGGCCAAATCATATACACTACCATTCAAAAGTTTGGGGTTGGTAAGAATTTCTTTTGAAAGACGTCTCATAGATATTATTTATAGAGATATTATTGTTAAAATATAATGTATTACAATTTAATGTTATAAATGATTATTTATTACTGTTTATTCTAACTGTTTTCTACTTTAATATATTTTTAAGTTTATTAAAGAATATTTTATATTCCTGTGATTTTAAGCAGTCATTATTCCAGTCTTCAGAAATCATTTTAATATGATGATTTGGTGATCAAGAAACATTTCTTATTAATATCAATTATGTTAAATTGATCAATTTAAGGCCTTTTTGCTTAATAAAACTTTTCTTTTTTTTTTTATAAATGTTGTGAATCCAGACTTTTGAACAGTAAATCTCGCATGACATCATCAGGGTTTTTGTTTTGTTTTTTTCTGAGGGAAAAATATACTCTTTTCTTCATTAGCGAAATTTTTCCTCTAATCGTTTTCTTTTTTTTTTTTTGTCTTTAGTCAGATATATTTTCAAAGCAGCGGAAAATAGGGAGGGGGCGTCCACTAAGGAAACCTCTCGTGGTTCAGGTGAGTGTGGATGGAAGAAAAATAAGAAGTGGGGCTTCTTGCCTTTACCTAGTTACTACTTTTCACATTGAATCTGTTCTTTTGTTGTTTTGTTCTTACAGCTATCAAATGATAAAAATTTATTTATTTTTTTATACAGAGAACCCTGCTGCCACGAACAACTGGAGACACTTCGCCTCATGTTTGCTCCTTCTCTATTCTCTCCAATTCATCTGCTACAGGTAATAAATCTACACAAATGCGTAACAAATTACACAAGTATTTGGACACTTATGTCACACTTAAATGCACGAATGTCATTATATAACAAAAAATCACACCAAAAGACATTTTATCATAGTGAAAGATACAAACACTCTTTTAAAGCAAAACATTTCACAAAAAAAGTTTTTTTTTTTTTTTAAATATATCAAAAAAACATGTACCGTTCACAATTCAATATTTTGATAGCTTAACTTGGCACCAGTTACTTATAAGTAGTTACAAAAAACATTTTTTTGAGATAAAGCAGTAAAATTCTTTCATTTTTAAGTGTCAGGATCAATGTATCTGTCTGTCGGATCTTAATGCAGTCACTGCTCTTTAAATATTTTGTGTACCTCTTTGTCAGGAACTGGTTCGTTTCGTCCAATACAAACTCGTCTCGCTCCATCGAACCGCCAACTTTCCTCAAAAGCTTCGTCCACTACAGCCAGTTCTGCACCCACTACTCAGCTGTCCAGTAAGGATCAAATCAAAATTAAATGATAAAAGATTTATTCATCCACTGAACATTTGAAACCAACTGCTACACACTCTTGAATTTCTCTTGAATTTGTTTCAGGTGCAATTGACCTGGCTGCAAAATCTGCAGGCATTATCCCTGGCAGCCCCCGTCGGGAAGTGGAGGCCCCTAGTGTAGATAAGGCCATTGTGGAGTCTGAGGAGGCCATGGACTCTGCACCTGAGCTAGAGCCAGATCTGCTTGATCAGGAGCCTTCTGAGGTAAGGACTAATTCTCTTCCTATATCCTCTTTCACTTTTAGGTGTACAATTCATATCTTGGTCTGTTTGTTCTCATTTTACTCTCTTTATCTGCAGGAATCCCTGCAGAACGGTGTCTCTCCACCATCTCCAGGGGGCGGGGACTCCCTCTTGGCTCCTCCCAGTGTTGCTTCCCTATTGGATATCTCTCTTCCGGGACCCCCAGAGGAGTCTTTACCTTCTGGAGAGCCACAAACTCAAATCAGCGACTCTATTATTGAGCTCGCCATCAACTCGCACTATGGTATGACCCACGGGATTGAACCTGAGTGTTAGAGGATCTCAGTGGCATCGTTTTGTAGTAGTTATATCGACTTGCTCACTTTCGGTCTCTCTGTCTCTTTCTCAGGTGATGGATCATTGCTCTCACCTCCTAAACTCAATGGGAGTGATAGATCTAAGCTCCTTCCCTCTTCATGTGACAGCTGGATGCCGTCCCCCACACACGACCCTCAGTGGTACCCCAGTGACTCTACCGATTCAAGTCTCGGCTGCCTGCTCTGTAAGTATCAAACACAACTCAAATCCCTGTTAGCAACAGATCTTTATTCTAGATAGTATGTATACAAGTAACAAAGCAGGAAACAAAATGATAGTGCCATGAGTTGGTAACTGATTTTGACTTTGTAACTAATTGATTGAGCTTTCTTTACATTTATATATACGCTACCATTCCAACATTCTTTGAAAAGTTGTTTTGAAAAGAAATTAATACTTTTATTCAGCAAGGATACATTAATTTGTTTAGAAGTGACAGTTAAGACATTTATGATGATACAAAAGATTTCTATTTCAAATAAATTCTATTCGTCAAAGAATCCTGGAAAAATGTATCAGGTCTTCTACAAAAATATTTTTTAACATTGATATTAATAAAAAAATGTTTCTTGAGCACCAAATGAGCATATTAGAATGCTTTTGTTTTTTTTGGTTTTTCTTTAAGGATCATGTAACACTGAAGATTGGAGTACTAGCTGCTAAAAATTCAGCTTTTCCAACACAGGAATAAATTACATTGTAAAATATATTAATTTTGTATTTTATTTGTATTTTTAGATATGCAGTTTAATTTTTTATAATATTTCACAGTATTACTGTATTTTTGATTAAATAAAAGCAGCATTGGGGAGCAAAAGAAACTTCTTTCAAAAACAAAAACATATTACATAGATAGATAGATAGATAGATAGATAGATAGATCGATCGAAGGATTACTTCCTTTAAAAGGAACTTAATGTGTTAATTAAAAAAAAAAAAAGTTGAATTGTTGATTTGTTGATATTCTATCAACAATATCAAGACTATGACAATACTGTATTTTTGATTAAATAAAAGCAGCGGGAGGGAGCAAAAGAAACTTCTTTCAAAAACAAAAACATATTACATAGATAGATAGATAGATAGATAGATAGATAGATAGATAGATAGATAGATAGATAGATAGATAGATAGATAGATAGATAGATAGATAGATAGATCGATCGATCGATCGAAGGATTACTTCCTTTAAAAGGAACTTAATGTGTTAATTTAAAAAAAAAAAAGTTGAATTGTTGATTTGTTGATATTCTATCAACAATATCAAGTTAAACTATGACAACCCTAGTTTAATTTAATCATTTTATATGTTGCCTGAGGTTTCTATTCAGTATTGATACTGAGGTACAAGAGGCTGGCTTCAGACTGAAGCCAAAATGTCCGCAGTTACCTGTCTGTGTTCGTACTGCAAATCTCCATCAGTCTCAGCACTACTGACAAACACATCCTTGTTTTCCTGATTTGCAGCAAGTCTGGCATCTCCTGATAATAAGACAAGAAGGACAGCCCTTCCCCCTTCGAGTAGCACAGCCTTACTTGGACCCAGTTTACTGGACAGCAACTCCCACGATTGTTTTCAGTCCCGCGGCCTGCCGGATGTAGCTGAGGTGAGAGGAAACACAGAAAGTCCCCAGCTGCTGTCTGGTAGATTAATGTCATTTGATATGGCACATTATCGCCAGGTGCTCCCGTTTTAGTTTTTTCACATCCTGGCTTACAATGAAGATAAACAGGAAGTAAGGGTGTTTCAAATGATGTATGCAAATTAAATCAGGCATCCATCCTCAGCTTTGAAAGTGTTGTACATTTATCGTGCTGTGGCCCCAAAAAAAACATTTGGACACTTGCTCAAAGGCTGTTTTTTCACTACAGGTGGATACCCAGCTGGCCTGTATGATGAGCGAGAGCAGCGTTGACTACATCGCCCGCTTCAATGACCTCGCACAGGAGCTCTCTGTCACAGAACCGACCCTCCCACCTCGTCCAGAGGACTGATGCTGGAGGCGGTGTCTGTCACTGTTCTGCCCCTTTTCGTATTGGACAGAAGAATGTTAGCTGGAGTGCAGTTCAGCTGTAGGAAGTGCAATAGACTGGCAGGGTCCACAACAGCATTTGGGCTCTAATGTGTGCGTGTGAGAGCGATTGTGTATGTGTGTGTTGATTATTCTGTGGCTGTTGTCTTATGAACCACACCCAGGACACTTAAACAAAAAATAAATAAATAAATAAAAACACTCCAGTTTACAGCCAAAACAAGACCTGCCATATCTGAACAAATACCGTCTTCTCATCTGTATATCTATCTCTAATGTCTTTGTCTCACTTTTGTGTGTGTGCATGTGCATGCATCTGTAAGTGGAGCCGCGGATTGCATGTGTTTTGTCTTTGTGATGTCTTTCTATTGTACACAACATTTGTGCAAAACCCTCTAAAGCCATAGGAGTGCGTCTGCGCACACCCTCTGTTTATGAGACCTCCGATTCTGATTGGTTTATTTTCATCTGAACGTTTTAGGTTGGTGAAAGCCACACTACTGAAAGAGACAAGGGCTTCTTTTTGTGAGATTATTACGTGGACTGAATATCTAACCACACTAAACAAAATTACTGATGCAAATGCAGTGTAGTTGCATCAAAAGTGAGATTAAACATATTACGCTATTTTTCCCCAAAACACTAGGACTTTTGTTTCCTGATGAATTAATATGAAGCCACTAATTTGTAGATTCTAAAACTGAGTTTTCTTATGTGAGACTTTCTCTGTGTGGGTGGGTGTACATATACAAGTGTTTGCACAGATGTAAATAGACAATAACAGTCCCTAGTATTTACAGCTTTTGTAACATATTGTAAATTATTGTCATTTGGATTTATTTATTGATAACTCACTGAAACAGTGTTTTTTTGTTTATAACATGCCACATGCAGGCATTTAGGAGCTCCTCTCCACTGTTTTAAAGAATTCTGTGTTGTTAAAAGGGGATTTTAATCCCAATGTGTATAAATACAACTACAACAAACCCTTTTGTGTCTGTCAGTGTTATTTCAGTATCATTGAGATACTTATATAGTTTTTATTAATTTTTATTTGAATATTTCGTTTTAATTTTAACGTTTTAGTAATTGTTGTTTCTTACATTTTTAAACTTATAGTATTTATTTTTTGTTGTTTAGTTTTAGTTATTTCAGTTAAACTAAATGAAAATGTGAAATGTTGTCTTTGCAGCTATTTGAGATACGTTTAAGTTGTTTTATAATTTATTTTATTTCGATTAATGTTCATTTTATTTCATGTAACCAATTTTTTATATATAGTTTTAGTAACCTAAAAGAACCCTGGTGTCTGTGTCATATTTTTTCTTTTATCATATCCATTGTTTTGATGTGTTTTCTTGCTGGATTCTGTAGAGACGTGATCGCTTCAGCCCCTTCGGAATTTTATTGGACAGCCGAAATCACGTGACGGTATTGAGTTCCGGATTCTCCACGCACTCAATCATATGGGTCTTATCTTACGGTAGGTAATGTGGTATTATTCCTGCTAGTTTATTTTATCCCCCGGTGTCACAGACGAGGGTTAAGACTAGTCCCAGACTAAAATGCATGTCTGGGCTGTTTTACCTGAAAGAAACTTGCACTGACATCTCTTAAAACATGTCGGTGCCATTGTTTTGTCTCAAGATGCACACAAGCAATGTTATTTTCTAAGGCACGTTTATAAAAGATACTTAAATGTCTTAATTGAACTATGGCCTAATCTTGGTTTAACCTAAACCCTGTCTGTGAAACTAGGCCTATATGTTTACAAAATGTGATAGTAAACGTGGTTGCATAGTACACTGAAACGTGTATATGACACTTTGTATTCAGGATAGTTGCTTAGTGTACTACACATCAGTGATAACCTGACTGTATTATCGAACAGACTAAGAATGTTTTAACGATAAATCAATCACGAAAATGTCTTAACGACACTTGACCACTGATGCCCTTGACAGAAGTGTGTTTTCAGTATTTGCATAATATTATAGTATTTATTAATATTTTGAATGAGCTTTTTCAGTTTTCATTTTAATTTAAAAGTTCTAGTAGTTTCATATTTTTGTCATTTAATTTTTTTTATATATATTTTTTAATTTTATTTCAGCATTATTTCAATTAACTAAAATATTTTTAATATTAATTAGTTGTAGTATTTGTCTTTAAAAAGTGTAATTTCTTTTAATGTGTAAGGTAAAATTATTTTATGTGCTTAACTAGTAGTCACCTTTTTAAGTTTTCAGCATTTTAATTTTTGCCTTCACTAGTTTATTTTAAAAAGGTTTTGGATGGAGAAATAATTTTTAAAATACAAATATTTTATGCTGTCTTGCCATGTGAGGACAAAACGTGAGGTATAAAAGAGTTATACCGCTCATATACAATAAAAACAATTTCATGTTTTCTTCTAAATATTGTTTACAATTTACAGTTCTTTCTGTCTCCTATGTAAACAGCATATACAACATACCCACATTGAAGTTCAGCTGTGTTTTCAGAGAATGCTGTAATGTTACTTTCAGATAAAGATGCTGGGCTGAGTTTTAATAAATGTGAATTCATATTTGCATATCTCTGCATATGTGTACAGACACATGGAGCGTGTGTTAGGTTTAGGCGTTGGGCCATTGGCAGCTGGGACTGTTGGGCTGCTGATTTTGCTGAAAGTGATCCAGAGATTGAGACGCAAGCAGAATCTACAGGATAAAGTGGTGGTGATCACTGGAGCCAGTTCAGGCCTGGGCAGAGGTTACATGATCATGAACTCACTTATAATGCTGATCAAAATGTCTTATCAATGACATTTGACTGTAGATATTACATAATTGTTTGTTTTAATATTCTCAATCTGTCTTTTGTACCTCAGAGTGTGCACGGGTTTTCCATGCGGCAGGGGCCCGACTGATCCTGTGCGGACGGGACCAGAAGAGACTGCAGGAGGTTGTGGAGGAGCTCAGAAACCAAAACAGTGGAAAGATACAGGTGAAAACATACGATCAAATCTCTTACTCGCTTGTTCAGATTTTGCAGTCAAAGTTATGTTATCTCTTATGCCTAATTTAATCTTTAAAGCCTTAATTTATGAGAAAGATATAGTGTTATTTACACTAGGCAAAAAAATGTGAATGTATCCAAACATACTTATGTCCAGTCTCTTAACTGGGTTTATTACTCTCTTTTTCAGACTTACTCTCCCTGCACTGTCACCTTTGACCTCTCCAACACATCTCTGGTTTCCAGTGCCGCCGAGGAGATTTTGAAGTGCCACGGTCATGTTGATGTCCTCATCAACAATGCAGGCATTAGTTACCGTGGCAACATCCTGGACACTCATGTATCAGTTCAGCGAGATGTCATGGAGACTAACTACTTCGGTCCTGTTGCTCTTACACAAGGTTAGTGGAGAAGAGTCAAAGAAAGAGATCAGTGGAACGATTATATATCTGGTTATATAAACACATGCACTACCGTTCAAACATTTAACTTTTATACTTACCAAGGCTGCATTTATTTGATCAAAAATACAGTAAAAACAGTATTATTGTGAAATATTATTACAACTTAAAATGACTGTTTTCTATTTGAATATATTTTGAAATATAATTTATTCATGTGATGGTAAAGCTGAATTTTCAGCATCATTACTCCAGTCTTCAGTGTCACATGATCCGTCAGAAATCATTCTAATATGATGATTGCTCAAGAAATGTTTCTTATTATTATCAATGTTGAAAACAGTTGTTCTGCTTAATATTTTTGTGGAAACTAATTGTGGAATTTTTTTTTCAGGATTCTACAATTGATAGAAATGTAAAAACTAGCTTATAAATGTCTTTACTGTCACTTTTGATCAGTTTAATGTGTCATTGCTGAATATTAATTTCTTTAAAAACAAACAAACAAACAAACAAAAAACTTACTGACACCCAACTTTTGAACCATAGTGTATGTATTATACACAGTACACATACATACATTATGTAAAGAAAAATGTTTATTTTGGATGCGATTAATCGCGATTAATCGTTTGACAGAACTAATGTATATTAATGTAAAAATTACATTAAATGTGAAACAATACAAAATTATAGGCCTATATAATGTAAATGACATCATATCACATTATACATGACATTATGTAGATTTTTATTATAATTAAAAATGATTTTTTTTTTTGTTCCATCCAGCCATTCTGCCTTCGATGGTAGATAGACGCAGTGGACATATCGTTGTCATCAGCAGCGTGCAGGGAAAGATCTCCATACCGTACAGATCTGCATGTGAGTATATATTCACAAAAGAAGGTATTCAGATGAGGGAATTCAAAGATTCATGAATAAAAACAGCATTATATTTAATCGAGCACCTTGCTTGCATATCTGAAATGTTTTCTGTCAGATTCTGCATCTAAGCATGCGACGCAGGCCTACTTTGACTGTTTGAGGGCAGAGGTCGACAGGTTCGGCCTGCAGGTGTCTGTCATCAGCCCTGGTTACATCAGAACAAACCTGTCCATCAATGCAGTCACGGGGGACGGCTCGAAATATGGAGGTGAGAGCATGTTGTTCTTGTCAACCAATCTCTGAATGTGAGGTATGAAATATGTTTTGGAAAATGAGTATCATAAATATACATATTTTAATATTTAGTCATATGTTTCTTTTTGTTCTTTTGGATCTGAAGTAATGGACAAAACCACAGCGAAGGGCTCGGATCCAGTGGACGTGGCACGTGCTGTTCTGAAAGCTGTCTGTCACAAACAGAAAGACGTGGTTTTGGCTGGGCTGCTGCCCACTGCAGCCATTTATCTGCGTGCACTGTGGCCCGCTCTCTACTTCAGACTGATGGCTTCACGGGCCATAAAAGAACAGAGAGTGAAGGAGGAATAAGAGAAAACAGTATTCAGGGAAACCTTTGCATCTTTCTTCTGAAGATTTCATAGCTAAAAAGTCTCATTTTTAAGTCTAAAAGTAAATACTCATGGAATGTATTTAATAAATATTTAAAAATGGATTCAGTTGCTCGAATCATCTCTGATCTTTGAAAAACACAACAGCAAGTTGACCAGTCCTTAGATAAGCAGAACAAACATTTATCATACAAGAGCCAGATTACGTCTATTTATATTTCTGCTGGTCTTAAACAGTCTTAATTTGCCCTTCCACAAATTAAGGACTTGAAAGGTCTTAAATTGGAGCACAAAGTCTTACATTCATAAAGTTATGGCATTAAATGTTCTTTTGTCAGTATTATTGTCTTGTTTTCCAGTACAAATATCTAAACATCCTTAATTCAAGATACATTTACTTGAGATGCAAAATAATAATATTGTCTTGTTTTTTAATAAAATTAACAAAATTTAGTGTTTTTTTTTTTTTTTGTCAATGGGGTATGAAAACTGGTTTTCCTTTTGAATTAAGTTGACTTGACTAAGCAGATATTTAAAAAACAACAACATTGACTTCATTTTGATAAAGACTTAACATTTTTGAATATATCTTGATTTTTTGCGTGTGTGTAAAATTAATTAAAAAGTAATGGAGATCGGTTGGAAGTTACATTTTTGTAAACTTTGAAGTGCTACTAATACATTTCACACAAGAAGTCATTGTGTTCTACTTAGACATTTAGATTTAGATAACATACTAACATGTGTTCCCTTCAGTGTATTCCTTAAATGTTCTTTAATTGGTCTTTAAAAAAGTCTTAAATTTACCTTCATAAAACCTGCTGAAACCCCATTATATTGTCCTTATTGATTACTTATTAACCCTAATTTATTATTAACTGACTTTTCCACTCCATGCACCCTGTTAGACTTGGCAAATTTTCATGTCACCTTTTTGCCTATAGTTATAAATCAAATCACATTTTTCTTTGTAGTTCCCTTTTGGCTATCACTGATTATCATCATAATGTTCAGGTGCCCCTTATTCCAACAGGAAGTTGGAATAATATGGATGTTTAATGGTTTGTTTACGTTTTAATAAAGTTCTCACCTGCCTTCTGCCCCAATTAAATGTTACTTGAAAAATTTCCATGGCAACAGAAAACAAAAACAGACGTGGAGCCTCACTGCAAGGACCACATCATGATAATCTGGTTATGACAGATGCTAAGATGCACCAAACATATGCAGCTCTCAAAACCCGGGAGATGAATGTGCATGATGAAACAGTTGTGCTTTAGAGGAAAGGCCATTTCTAAACTGCATTATCTGACATATCCTCCTGAGAACCAGAAAAAACATTTTTGTGAATTTTTTTTATGTCATTACATTGATTGGAGCATAAAAACAAATGGAGAAAAAAATATTTAAAAAAAAAAAGTTATTTTATTAATATTTTATTCTATGTCCTTTGTAGAGGACGCCAGGACTAAGTTATTAAAATAAATAAACAGACATGAAAAGGCAAAAACAATGTTTTATTTTTTATTCACCAACCTGTTTTCATGTTTCAGGCTATTTTTAGCCAAACTTTGTACAAAGATGATTCTCAACTATGTGGAAAGATATAACCGAATGATTTGATATACTACTGTATTTTATGCAATATGTGTGCAAAATGTCCATAAATTGGTAATCCCATTCTATACAATGTATCTATACATTGCATCTAATTTCTTTTCCTATCGACTTGTGTCTCTCTAAAATGCCTGATTAACATGATGTTCGTCCTGGTGTCCTCTACAGAAGACATGTATGAAAATTATGCTGTTTCATAACTAAAAGTCATATTCCGATTTGAAACCCCGTAACACTTTTCTGAGATGTTTATTTACGGCAAACAATTTGAAAATGAGCCAGATTTAACTTATAATTACAAAACATTATCATGTTTCCCTAAGAGTGCTACATTTGATCATTCTGTCAATATCAGTCATATCTAAAGACCAAGGAAAGGGAGTGTTTACGATCAAACCTCCACACATTTGATATCTGTAAAATGCCCTGAATGTGCTCTGTACAGGACATCCAGACCTAAAACTGTGGCCTGTATGCTCTCAGAGAAATTCACTCAAATATAATGTCCTCTACAGAGGACGAAAGTCTAAGCCTGGGTCCCACGAGGATACAGAGGGAGATTTTTCGTCGAGAAACTTACCAATGGGCCATGATGTTGGTCCAAATCAAAACTCTCCATTTGCAACTTCCATGCAACATTTTAATGCTGAACAAAATAGTTCAGAAAATATGGATGTCGCAATGCCAACCCAGTTGATTTTTGTCTCCAAATAAGGTTGATGCTGGAAACCGGGCAGTCATTTCTGTCACAGCAATAATCTTTAAATGGTGTTCAAACAGTTAAACTAAACAGAATGAAAATTACTGCCTCACTCATTCCTTCGTTTCCACCAATTCACATACAGCTCCAAACTCTCAGATTTAAACAGGTGTCCATGCGCATGAAATATGTGGTATTTTGCCCGATTCTTCTTCCACAAATTTACTTTAAGATGAGTTCCGCGTTTTCAGTTTTAAGCCTAGTTTTCTTTGAAACCCAGTAAAACATATTAACATCATAGAGTTGTACAATGCCTCAGCACTGAAAAAAAAAACCCATTCCAGTCCCCATAGCTCTAGTTAAATGCGATCTGTGACAAGAATATTTTGAAATTGATTTTTTTAAACACACAACATATGGACTCACCTTCTGACCTGAGAGCAACAGACATGAATTACAGTAGAATTTCCTCACATGACCTAGACACAAACTTGGACTTTGTGTTTAAGCGTTAATCTTAAATCAAGCTTTACCTAAAATGTCATCTTAATTCCACATTAATCTTGAATTAAGCATTATTTCTTTATGTAGTGTCACTTCTAGAACATTCTAAAACAAGCTGTTTTGATAAACCTGAATAATCTTTTAAAAGGCCAAAAAAAAAATCTACTTTTTAAAGGGGTCATAGGATGCCCATTTTCCACAAGTTGATATGATTCTTTAGGGTCTTAATGAAAAGTCTGTAACGTAGTTTGGCTAAAATTTTTCAATGGTAGTGTAAAAAACACCTTTTTGTCAAAA